>NC_060971.1:3478325-3630825 GCF_910589235.1 Vespa crabro | reverse complement strand
GTTCAGTATTTTCTTGTACGTTAACGATTCCCTATGGGATTTCATATGATTAAGATGACAAAATGGTCCTTTAGACTCGGTATTATTCAAGTTGACGATGATCATCGAACCAAGATAGATTTCAGTGGTGACCGTCAACGTCTCGGAGGTGGCTACGGATCTGACTTATCTACCCCAAACTATCCTCTACTACTAGTTAAGGTAGTTAATCATCTCGAAGTTTACAAGGTGTTAGGTGGTTAGCGTCGCGGGAATTAATTTGTCGTGCGCGACGTCGCGGTAAATTGTCGGTACAGCGTTACCGCCGTTACTGCTGGCAATGGATACCGCTAGTCGGCTTGGTTAACGACATTATACACATACGAGGAAGCCTATGCAAAGCCTGTTAGACAAAGCCGCCCAGGATGAATATTCCTATCAATATGATTTAAATGGTTGGATTGTGTCTCTAATGATTTATCTAACGACGATACAAATTCTCATGATATCTTCTTCTCTTGAGTATAACTACGAGAATTATTAATAGATTCGTGTAAAAATGTCGAATTATTTGCATTGAATCGTGGAAGGTGCAAGAAAATCCCGTGACTCCTTTCGTACACGAAATTACATCTCTTCGTATATCCTTTGCTCGCTTCGATGCATCAGTGTGTTGCAAGTAAGCGAAGTCCTTGGAAATTCCAGCCGAATAGTTACGTTCGCTCTCGGTGGACTGAGAAGTGAGACGAGAAGGAAGGAGGCAGAAGGTACAGGATAGCGAAAGAAGCAACGCGCTCAAGAGAGGATGGGTATGGAAGACCGCGTGCCGGTGTAACTTTACCGGAGTGTTAGCTCCGTTACGTACGTGCGACGGATTTCCACCGTGGAATTTTCCTGCTTCCGGCCACGAAATGAAACTGCTTTAACGTTCTACGACACGTGCGCGCATCGCGAGAACGCTACGCTTTCTCCCAAAGATCGCTCGAGTTGCTCCCGAGCATTTTCGACTTCAGCCTTTTACTCGACTTCATCCTTTACATTCAACGTTCGTGGAACGTACTAACACCAGGATCACTATCCTATCGTCCTAACGGATTATCCGAGGTGGATAGCGATCAAAAGACTCGACACATTTCGTTTCGTTTCGTTTCGTTCCGTTTCGTTTCGTTTCGTTCCGTTCCGTTTCGTTCCGTTTTTTATTTGTCCATCGTCGAGAGAAATTTCAAAGCAAATTGGAGATCACGTTCGAACTGATACATATCCGTATTTTCCATCGGACAAATTTTTAATCCCAATGCGTTCCACCCGAACGTTGCGAATTCTATCCTGCGTGCGAAAGATTAACATCAAATCTATTACAGTTAAAATGCGTATCGTTATTTGAAAGGGATTTATACGTATATAAGTAATAATCCGATACTTGTCGATCATATCGTTGACAACGTCATATTTAAAAAATTTCATTCCGAAAATTTAGTTTTATTTGATATAGATCATTCCGTTCGTTCGTTCGTTCGTTCGTTTGAATTTAAGAGGCTCGAAAACTACGGAATCATCTCGAATCGTGGATGAACGGTAATTAGCTCTCATGAAATCGAAATGTCAGCCACATTTGCGCTCGTATCTCGCCGAGGTCTATGAAATAAACACGGCAGTTTACGTGGCTATGATCGCGTAAACCTACTATGCCGATTAATATATAAACCATTTGGAAAGGGGCTATAGCATGGTTAACCCATAATTTGTGTCCGTTCATTCCTTCAATATTCGATACGTTACCTGCACACACGTGCCTATATCGAAAGCCGTTTTACAGCTAACCCTATCCATCATCTACCAAAAGTCGTCCTAGTTGTCAATTAATCACGATGACATTTATACGAAGGATCATCTGGTCGATGTTGATTATTATCGGCGGTCTTTTCTGACGGACCATCCGATCAGGACGCGGACAAATTTCAATACCCTAAATCCGTTCCCTCGAGTACGATATATCGATCCATTTAACGAAGAGGAATAAACTCGTTTGTCGTTGAATGAAGAGACAAAAGAGTCGATCCATTTCATCGAATCGAAATTCGAAGAGAGATCGTCACAGGAACTAATTCGACGTGGCAATAATCGTTAATCCAAAGACAAGTGGGTAACTATGTCGAGTATGGTAGGAAATAGTTTTTTACGATTTACAATATTTTTGAAAGAAATAAAGATAATTTCTCTCTCTCTCTCTCTCTCTCTCTCTCTTTTAATTTTTCTCTTTCTTCTTTTCTTTTTTTTTCCTTTCGTATTATAACATCGTGTATAAGAGCTTCGAAATAATGATTTTTAAAGAATATATGCTTCTTATATATATATATATATATATGTGTGTGTGTGTGTGTGTGTGTGTGCGTATAAATAGACACACACACGCGCATACATACGTGTTCCTATTATGTACACATATAGACGTATAAAGTTAACACAAGGGCGAAGGCGTGCACAATGTACATCATCCAGGTCCGTTTGGCGTGTAAGAGGATTTTCGTGTACCCACTTGCCGGAAAGCGAAGTGTGTAAACTTTTTACCGGGAACGCGAGAGAAACCGGTTTTCTACGTTGCATGAGCAGTAAAGCCCTATCTCGATTTCAACTTGATACGTCGTCTCTAGCTTGACCTCCTATCGAAGTCAACCCTCTTTGAGACGAAGAGGAAGACTGTTTCCCGATTAAATCTCAGTCACGACGGATTACCTAACATATTGAAAACTTGGAAATCTTTTTCTTAGTTTTCTCTCTCTCTCTCTCTCTCTCTCTCTCTTTTTCTTATCAATTTCGATTCAATCTTGATGCGACTTTACTTTTGAAAGTCGTTTGATCCGAATCCCTCAATGAAATTGCCAATGTCAATGTCCGCGCATTATTCCGTTTAGTCGATCATGTTTTAAGGGTAGTAAGGCGAGTTTCATGTGAAATTGGTAACGTTTCACATAAATTAGACGGAATACGTCGTAAAACGTGAAATACTACGGAGGTTGGGAGAGTCTACGACGTTAGAGCCACGGTTCTTTAATGTTTCCGATAACTGAAGAGTAGAAATGTCTTTTCTCGCGTTCCATCCCGCGATCCTTCTCGTTCATAAATCGATCGACATTTTTTTTCTCCGGAAACGGCGCCACACGCTTTACGGATACGTAATACCGATGCCAACGACAGATCGGATGTTCGTAATGGTCGAATGTCGCTCGATGTCGCGTGTGCGTTCACGAATGAAGTGGGAGTAACGACAGGCTGGCACATATGTTCTATCCTGTGGTCTTCATTAAAAAAAGAATATATATATATATATATATATATATATATATATATATATGTATATGTATTTGTGTAAGTCCATAACGTCGTCGGGGGAGTATGTGCTCGAAAATGGTGAGTCATAAAAAAAGAAAGGGTGGAAAAAGGGAGCGAGAGAGAAAGAGATAGATAGCTAGATAGATAGATAAATAGAGAGAGAGAGAGAGAGAGAGAGAGAGAGGAGGGAAGGGAAAACGGAGGAAGAAGAATCGCACGAGCTCCCCACCCTCTCTACTGTTAGCACAGTGGTGCATACCTATTTGCGACAGTTGGTTCGCTGCCAAGATTGCTGATTCCCCGCGGCTATCGTAGTACCACTGTTCTACCTCTTTCGCCCGAATACGTAAATCTATTGTGTCGTCGACGACGAAGCGTATATACGCGAGCCAAATACTCCGCGCCCTTGTTCCGTAGCAGGGCCCTCTTTTCCCGACTCCCCAACCCTCTCACGATACCACCTCTCGGTAGCACACCCCTTCCAGTTTTCCTCTCGTTCAACGGGAACGAGCCGCTCACGTCCTATGTGAAATATTTCAATTTTCTCAAAATTTTCACCCTCTCGTCCGCTCCTTGTCCCTGGGCTAATTTGTTCTCTGCTTTATCTCCTTCTTTAATTTTCTCTCTCTCTCTCTCTCTCTCTCTCTCTCTCTTTCTTTATATTTTTTACATTAGTACCTGCACCGTTTCCCAATTCTCTTCATTCAGTGAAGAACTATACGAGCAACGAAATGCCACCGAGAGAAAGAAAGAGAGAGAGAGAGAGAGAGACAGATAGATAGAGAGAAGAACAAAGCAACATCATTGAGTCCCATTCTGAGTTATTATATTGGACATATGTGAAATCGAAAAGATTTTCCTCCGTTCTTTCTACGATCCGCTTATGTTAACAATCTTTCGTAGCATATGTTTCTATCAAAAAATTGATTTCCACTATATCTATGAACCAATCGATTTATTTTATTTCATAAAGGTATAGGTTTTTAGGGTACTCCTTCCTTCTCTCTTTCTTTTCTTCTTTTTTTATTCAACTTTTTTTTCTTTTTTTTTTTTTTATTCTTATTTTCGAATCATGGCTAATTTCACTGGTTCTTTCTCCTTTCCTTTCTACGGATGAAAAGTCGGACAGACGACAATCGTATCCTTCGCTCTGGTTTGTCATCGTCTTTCCGTTACTATCGTTCTCGTTGACGATGTCTTTCAAAAGTTCTAAGACGAGCTTCTACGTCCTCGTCGTCTTCGTCGTCGTCGTCGTCGTTGTCGTAGTCTTCATCGTCTCTCTCTCTCTCTCTCTCTCTTTCGTTTTTCGTTTGCTTCGACGAAGACGTTTGAATTAACGTGCAACGTAGTACTTTCTCGGTGGTTCCTTTTCCGGATTTCGATCTTCTTTCGTACAATGGCCCTCATCGCGACGCGAGAAGAGTGTCTAGGAAGGTACTCGAGCACAGAGGTCGCTCGTTCCGAGTACTACGAGTACCTCATCTTCTTTTTCTATTCTTTTTATGAAGCCCATGGACGAATAGCCCAGATAAGAACCGAAACGATCTCTTTCGAAGAGAAGACACCAAAAGAGAACACAGGAACTCGAGGACAAAGATTTTCAGTAACTAACAATCTAGAAAAACTCGTCTAAGCTCCGATATGAAACGCGAACGACGAAATGAGAACGACGTCGAAGCTAAGAAAGAAGGATGCTTAATTAATAAATTCACTTGTGAAAGGGTGAACGACGGGGTAGCCTCGTTTTTTTCACCCCTTCTCCGTACTTCAATCCCCCCCTCAGAAAATGGACGCGTACAAGGCAAGTCTACGTCAGTCTTCCTCGGATGAATAGCCACCGCCATTAGGTTAGAAAAGCTGGGTAACTGAAGCCGCTTGATTAATTAACGCGTAATTAATGAGTAGCTGAATCTAATAAGAAGCTTGCGGTGTAATCAGCTGAAAATTTATCATGTACGAAAATAAACGGCTTCTGTTCCTCGTCGAAGGGAAAATTCGAACTTAACTTTTATCTCTCCCTCGTTCAAGTTACATTCATTTCAATACGAAACGACTAAATTATTTGATAACAGTGGAAAATCCCAACGGGATTTTCGTTAGAATATCAATGCGAATAACATATAATACTTTCTTGTTTTTAACGAAATTCAAATCTGATGCGTTTTCGAAATAAAAGTATTTTTATAAAATGTATTACTGTTCTTTGTTCGTGTCCAATTAAATTGATTAAACGACAATAATAGGTACGATCTAATGAATATTATTTTTTGCATATTCGTTGGAAGATGGAAAGATAGAAAGAAAAAGAAAAAGAAGAAAAAGGAAAAAAAAAGTACAAAGAAAAGAAGATAAATAAAAATGGAAAATATGGAATTCATTATAACCTTATCTGAAAACGCTCGATACTTGACGAAAATCCAAGGAAAGGTGAAATTAACCCCGATGGTTTAGACTTTGGAAAATTTTCTAAAGTCTCTTGAAACTACGGCGCGACGTCTTTCGAGCGCAGTGAAACGCATGGAGCCATTCGTTAAAGACTTAGGGAAATGGCGGGCGCGTCTCAACTTTGCCAGTAGTGAGACGTTCTTTGAGACCTTGCTTGCTCTTGCCTAGACCTATCCTCATCTAACAAGCGTGATGAATGGGTCTCGTCGGGAGACCTCGAACGTTACCCTCGTAAACAGAATTTGCATTCTAATATGTTAACTAAACTCTAAAGGCACTTCATCGCGAGATTGCATGAGTTACGATCGTTTCTCCAGCGGACCTTCGTAATAATCATTACCATGGAAGAAGATGAGGAAGCGTGCGAGCGAACGCGCAATTTGTAACGTAATATAAATGATCTATCTCTTCTATTATTCGCAATTTTTCGTCGGCGTACCTTTCTTTCTCTCGGCAAAAAGTGGATTAACGCTTTCGACTTGGCTGCACCAGATAGATATAACAGCTTTGACATTTTTCAAGGAATTCTGACGTGCGGAATGGAATATTTGGATCTTTCTTTTTTTATTTTTTTATTTTTTCTTCATTTTTTTCTTTTTTTCTTTTCTTTTTTTTTCTTTTTTATAAAAAAGTTTTTCCAATTAAGCAATTAGTAAATGTGAGTTCGTTCTCGCTTATTTATAAATTTCTCTTTCCCTCATCACACACCCATCCCCTCCCCCCTCCCATCTCCTATCCCCATTTTCGTTTCCAGCATAGAGAAAATTGAATGAAGTTGACGACGAGGACACTTTTCATTTGGTGCATAACGATTGATTTCGAGATCCTTTGACGTACCTGGATCAAAGTGACCGGTCTCTACCACTTTACTCTTATCGCATATAGTTTTCTCAACAAAAATTCACTCCCTCACTCAGAGACTATTTTACTGACCAAGCTTAATACCCGATCCTTTTTTTTCCAACTTCATTCAACTATCTACCTTTCCTTCAACCTCTTTTTCGCTTCGGTAACTGAGACGGATCTTTATCAAACCGCGACGAAAACCAACGCTGACTTATCGTTCAACATCGATCTTAAAAGAAAGAGAGACAAAAAGAAGAGAGAAAGGAGAGAGAGAAAGAGAGAGAGAGAGAGAGAGAGAGAGAGAGACTCGTCGATTCGCGAGAAAATGCAACTGAATTCCAATGATTCGCATGAATCCGTTTCCTTTGCACTCAGTATGATTAAAGGTCACTCGGCCTTGCCTTGGAAAATCAAAGAGCGTCCTATCGGTGATGTTACCGATTTATTCTTGGATCGGTATTTTCGTTCGATTCAATTTGAGATACGAGATAAAAGGAACAAGAATCGTAAGATGAAATCAAGAAATTCAGGTCGCGGATATTTCTCGATTCTCTCTCGGCTTAGGTAAGAACTTTCATTCTCGTATAAACGTATGGAATTTCATGAGTATCCTGGTAGTTTGAGAAGTGAAATTCAAAACTTTGATGTCTCTCTTTCTCTCTCTCCCTCTCTCTCTCCCCTTCTCTCAATCTCACTCTCTTTCTCTCTCCTTCTCTCTCTCTCTCTCTCTCTCTCTCTCTCTCTTCATTTTCTCAAGAACGTAAGCGAAGTAATCATCCGATTAATCACAAATTACGATATCGTTTCCTGTTTCCTCAATTTAGAATGTCTCGAAGAAGGATCTTATTGTTAATGATAGACCAAGACGAAAACGCGATAGGTTGATAGATAGATGAACGATAACAATGCAAGCGAGGAAACCAATATCGACTCGGATCCGAAGCAGGTTCGGATTGATGAGCTCGCGGTCTACGGTGTAAACGTAGTCACCGAGAAGCTTCGCCACGGTATTGGAGATTTGATTGATCTCGGTATATATAGTAGGATAGGACAGTATTGTGCCACCCGGTGTTAATTCCTATTAGTGAGTGAACCTCCTATGAAGCCTTGCCCGGTATAACGCTACCGGCAATCTACACTCACGACAGGAGCTTCAGAATCATGCCCATACATTCGTTATTATCGCTTTCACCTTACCATAATCAAGACAGCTCCCTCGAGCTGGTCGCTTTGCATATTCTACGAGCTCGAACGTTCAACGCGTTCCAACGTTTTGGTGTTCGAACGATTCCCTTTATCGAGCCGACTGTTCCTTCCAATATCAGAGAAACCTATTCTATATGAACATTATGGGTGAGCGATCGCTCCATAGAAACCTTATCGAAACATCCATTTATAAGTTATTTGAATGTGTCTTTAAGTGTACGAATGGAATATTATGAAAATTTTTAAATAATATAAAATTTTCTTTCATCTAATCCCATTGATTGAAATGATTAATGAAAAATAGAAAAGAAAATAGATAATTCAATAAAGAAATTAAAAGATTAAAAGATTGTTTCCAATAGAAATCGCTCACTATCTCTCTCTCTCCCTCTCTCTCTCTCTCTCTCTCTCTCTCTCCACGTCGCGTCGGTCCGAACTACAAATCGACGGAGAGACACTGATTGCCGCATGTGCTCCGATGCACGCATGATTAGGGTTGCATTGGTGTAATTGAGTGGGCGGATTTCCGATTTGCATTAACGTCGAAGATGTTGCCGAGCTTCGGGTTACTAATGGCAGGGACACGCACAAACGGTACCGAGAGTCTGCGTACCAATACTCGCTTAGGATTTGCTCGCTTGCTCTCTCGCCGACTACGAGACATCGGTGTATCAGCTGCACTGTATCTGCATTGGTATTTCTCAAAGTGCAAGAGGAAAGGAGAAGGAAGAAGACAGAGAGCGAAAACGAGAGAGAGAGAGAGAGAGAGAGAGAGAGATAGAATGAGAGAAGATGGAAAGAGAGAGCCTCGGTGAAGGCGATGCAACCGCAACCTGTGAGTGATATACCCTCAATATACACACTTTACCCTAAGATCTCACTAAATCTCTCCCCTGTTCGCTTACGCTTCCTTCCTATCCCCGCCACATCCACTTTCTCGACGTCATCCATAAGCCTGCATATAGTATCCACGGAAGTATTCATGAGGTCTGATAACTTTCAACCGCGTACCTTCAAAGATCTAACGAGTTTCGGAAAATCGATGCAGGATGTTTCTTAGATACTATCGATTACCTTCGAGCACGCTACTGTAATTGAAAGAAAAAGAACTCTTTCAGTTCTCTCTCTCTCTCTCTCTCTCTCTCTCTCTTTTTCTCTCTCTCTCACTCTACCTCTTTCACGACGTTACGTTAATTGACTTTTCGTGCTTTCATACGGTCTTAACGACGGATTCGATATCTTGCCAATTTCTTGGTTGAGAAACACGGCCTTATTGCTATCGATAATAGTTCCAAAGTAATAGTCCTAACGATAGTTCCAAGCTGTAATATCCTTCTAGTTGATTTATTGTTCGTGGCGATCAGACCAGTTGAGTCTCCTTCCTCGATCATCGATATGTAACTCGCTTAAAAAGAAAGATGCGAAAGAAAAATGAACTCTCCGATAAAAAAACGTGTCTCAAAGCCTAACGTTGCCCGTTCTGCCCTTCCCTTGTTCCTCATTCCTTCCACCATAGTCTCAGTTTTCTTCCTAAAACCTTTTCGCAACAGCTGTTGCTAGCTGTCGAAGATTCTGAAAATAGGTGTGGAGGCCGGCGTCGCAAACGTGTACGGAATCTTCTATACGGAACGGCGATCCTTCCCGTCTCGACGTGTAAAAATCGTAGAGAAGCGTGCCTTTCACAACGATACCGGAACCGCTTTGGGCGTTCAAAGAATCGATTGCTCTAAATTGCCTTTGTGAAAGTTAATCGTTAATTTCCTACATTCTGTCTTCGTACAAAACGCTTGACAAGGCATTATCGAAAAATATACGATTTTAAATGCTACAATTTACTTCGTTAAATTAATAGATATTCGGAAAACAAAATCAATTTTTATACATAAGAGATAAAAATTAAAACTGGACAAGAGAGACACATGATGATTGATAGATACAAGATAAATCGTTGTACGATATATTTTTCTAAAAAAAAAGCAAAAAAAAAGTTAAAAAAAGAAGAAAAGAAAAAATTAATTCTAATGAATGATCTTAGTAACATAAAATACGATGTAACACACGTGACGTAGTAAGTAACGTTACGTAGTAACGTAGTAACGTATTTAATCGAATATAAAGATGATGATGATGATATAGGTATCAGGGACACGTACACAGAGACAATTACATAAAATAGATTAATTATCTCAATTCCCCGTAATAAGTCTTTCTTAACAAGGATTATACTCATCTGATGATTAATCTGAAAGAGAACGAGATCCTCGTAGGATCTCACGGGAAGGACCAATTGAAAGCGTTCTATTCTTTCTCTTTCTCTCATTCATATCAATCATCATTTCATTGATCAATAATTTATTGTAGAAATTATACATACATGGATAATGTCTCATTCCTCACAGATAACACTTATTATTTTTGAACGATATACCTTGGATTTGAATTCGTTCAAAAATAAATTCTTCCTTTTTTTTTTCTTTTTTTTTTTTTTGATCGATTTCTCGCACGTACAAATATGAAAGGTACGATCGGCAGGCGTAAAATTTGATAGAGTGCGCGTGACTGGAAAGACGACTAGCAAGTTTGGCGTGATATACCCTAAGAAACTGATACCGATTGTTTAACCGCAGTAGAATGAGCCTGGGATAATATAAAACGTTGATATGTTTCTAACATATAGAATGCGTGTACGCGTTCTGGTGATACTTTAAGCAACAGGCGTTTTAACTGGCTGTCAAGTGGGAATCCATTCACGAGTCGACGGTGCTGAATCGAGTGTGCTCGAGAGTCGTGGCAGGAGAGAGAGAGAGAGAGAGAGAGAGAGAGTGAGTGAGAGAGAGAGAGAGAGAGAGAGAGAGAGAGAGAGTAGCTTTTGGTGGTACGCCGACGACGTAAATGGTCGTAACAGCTCGACACGTTCAACAAGCTCACCGCTCTGGATCTCCAAAGAGAGCCTCTCCCTTTCTGTCCCCCTCCTTGAAGCGCTAACCTCTCACCCTTCATTTCGTTCCTAACCTCTTCTCTACTACCACCTATATTCCATGCACGTCGTTCACTCTCTCCATTCAAGCAGCTTTTCAAGCGTAATTCTTAACGAATTGTACATTTTACGCTTTAATTTTAACGCCCTCTTCCATTTCCTCGTTTCTCTAATCTTCAATTATCGATACGTTTGCGAGTTTTAAATGGTCTTTTCTACAAATCTGCTCGTCATTCTATCGGGCAGACGATTCCGTGGCCAGAGAAATAATATAGAAAGAAGTAAAAAAAGAAGAAACCACGAAACGTGGATGACTTTGAGAAAATGGTACTTCTATTAAAAAGAAAAAAAAAAAAAAAAAAAGAAAGAAATCGAACGGGAATACTTTTGATCTTGGAAAGAATGGTAAATGGAAAGAGAGAAAAAGAAAAAGAGAGAGAGAGAGAGAGAGAGAGAGAGAGAGAAAAAAGAAGAAAACGATATGACTCCCAAGAAGGTAGTAACGCTTCGTGATATTTCGTCTTGCCAAGGGCTGATTCCAAAAGTTTCGGAATGACTGAGCGTAATCTTGGTAGAAGGCAATACGACATAAGGCGTGGCGCAGTTGTAGAAAGTTTTAACGCGCGCGGCGTGATCTTGCAAATAGCCGTCGTAAATCAATAGCGAAGGGCGCTAGTCGAAGTGGGTGGATATGGGAAGGAAAAGAGGGTGAGATGGTTCATAGTCGTGGAAAGGGAAGTCGAAAAGAGGCATTCGTGCGACTCGGTAGACAAGAAAGATAGAAAGAGAAAGAGAATTGAGAAGAGATGGGGAAACTGTGGAGAAGGAAAAGTAGAAGGAGGTAAAGAAGGAGGTGAGGTGGAGGTGGAGAAGGAGGAGGAGGAGGAGTAACGAGAAATTGAAGGAGCCCGTCGTAAATGGATGTTCGCGATTACGAGAAAAATCGTATATAAATGGCGTGGTGTGGGTGACGGGGTGAGAAACGAAGCGGAGGATGAAGTTTTATCTGTCGAATGGCTTGGACGCGTTCTCTCTTTTCCCTTCTTCTCTTATAAAGGCGGAGAAACAGAGAAAGAGAGAAAGGAAAAGAGATGGGAGAGAAAGGGAGAGAAAGGAAAGAAAGAATTTGTCCGTATGACGGTGCACGTTTTGTAGCGCGAGGAAAGATTTTGTATCAAAGATCGATTACCACGGAGTTATGTGATCGAGGGAACGCGGCGACGTCGTGCATTTTTAACATTGGCCCGACATACCGCCACCGTCCTGCCAGTTACCCTCCTTCCAAGCGACGTTTTCTCTGTCCCGTTGTAAAAACGTAATGCTCGCCATTCCGCCATTTATCATTCCACTTTGCCGCGTACCAAGTCTCGGTTCGCCCTCGATCGATATGCGTGAATCATTTCGGACGCGATTCGCGAATTACTCGTCGCATTCCCACTGCCCTGCGAAAACTTTTTCACACCCCATACCATTGCACGTTAATCGCTTTTCCGTATTTTCTCTTGCATGTGTTAATACATACGTACATACATACATATATATATATATATATATATATATATATATATATATATATATATATATATGTTTGTACACGTTGATTTCTCGTCATATTTACATTTTAACTTTTAATGTATCAATTCGTATTATTGATATTAATTAAATTTATTTATATTAATTCAATTGTATGTTTTCGATAAGCGAATATTTATCGACCAAGACTTTTCGTTAGTATCGTTTCGAAATAATTGAAAAACAGACAAAAAAAAAAAGCAGGAAAAGAAAAAGTCGAAGATATACCTAGGTATACGGTTTTTCTTGCTGTCGATAAATCATCCAGGACAGCTGGTAGAAATCGAAGATTCTCCCCTGAATACGTGCAACGCAAAATAGATCTCGATGTTTGTACGTCTATCTAAAAGATTCTACATCGTCCATTTGATCGAATATCTTGTCCTATGCATTTTTTATTTGATTGTGTATATTAATCGAATGAGAGAGATAGAGAGTAAAAAAGTGATCGCAATTGTTGAACTCGCTCACGAATTCTTTATTTTACCATCGGTTTTCAAGTTCTTCCGTCGGATCGGTCATTAATTTTCTCTAACAAAAATACGATCCCTTCTCTTTTTCTTTTTACGTCGTTTCACGAGAATATACATGCTGAACGAAATGAGTTATTATCCGCTTGTAATATCACCTTTACGCTCGCTAATGCTGTGCTATCGTTTTTTCTTTTTGGGACAAAAATTTTACGTACGCGTATCTCTCTTTACTTAGTACGCATTACTCGTATACACGGTAGTCGATACGAGTGAACGCGTATTACTCGTGTGCTTGTTTATCGATAAGAGAGTTAATTAGTTAGTAATGTACACAAGGATATCCTCTATACGTATCGTCGTTACTATACCGTACTTGTGTATCTTATTTCTACCTACCGGCATTCGTTATATGCCAATAAATCCTATCCCACTGCATATTCTTAAATGAAATTAATTACTTTAAAGAATAATAGATATATTTCAATAGAATAACTTTAATCTAAAATGATAAAGATGATATCACTATATTATATTATTATACGAGTAGAAAATTTTATCTCCTTTAACAAAAGGATATATCTCATTCGATTATCCGTATCATTTATCGAATATATATATATATATATATGTAATACGATTTTCTTATCGAATTTCATATAATTGCATACAACAAATGTATCTCGTATCGTAGCGATAAACATTTTTCTTATTGTGTACATTGAAAATTATTATTATTATTATTATCATTATTATTATTATTATTATTATTATTATTATTATTATTATTATTATTATTACCATTATTAAAAATCTTAAATTCGAGATTAATCTTCGAAGATCAATTTTCTAAGAAAATCATATATACCCATGTATAATTCGATATTCCAAGTTAGGAAGAAAATTAACTCGAACTCGGTTATCCCAGAAGGAGAGAATAAAAAGAAGAAGAAGAAAAAAAAAAAGGTTGAAACGAGAAAGAGATAGAGAAAAAGAGAGGAAAAAAAATGATAAGAGAAGAAAAAGAAAATTATCAAGAAAACCTGCTAGCGGAGGCTTGTCCCCGAGCACCATCTTTCTTTCTTTTTCTTTTCTTTTTTCTTTTTCTCTTTTTATTTTTATCCTGTATTCCGATCGAGAGGTGGAAGAGAAAATCGAAGAAGTGGTCGTAGTTCGCCGCAACGAAGGCGACGATACTACTACGCGAGATTCTCGCGTTTATCGAAAAGAGAGAGCCGATTGGATATCAAACACCTACATATCTGCCAGTACCACCAAGCTTTACCGGTGCCAAGGCAATTTGATCACGATAATCAGGGATTACTTCTCGAGAGGAGGAACGGCATGACTGGAGGACGGGAAAGAGTCGAAGAGAGCTAAAGAAAGAGAGAATGAGATAGTGAATGTATATGAGAGAGAGAGAGAGAGAGAGAAAGAAAGAGAAAGAGAGAGAAGTTGAACATAGCTCCGATCCACGGACATGGAAGAGTAAAAACCTCCGACAGCAGTCCACCCCCATGACGGATCAGAGCGGCAAATAACTTTTTGCGATCCCCTCTGGCGAACGGTCTCCGCCTGTCTCACTGTCTGATCGTGGCTTCTCAAAAAGAGAGGTAGATAGAGAGGAAGAGAAGTCTAGAAAGTAAAAGAGAGAGAGAGAGAGAGAGAGAGGAAGTAGCAACACGGACCATATGGCGTCACCGATAAAAACCGATATACCTTCGATGTCGAACACGCCTAAAGGTAAGGATCCGAGCTAAGCCTCGTCAATAGTGTGTACGCGTACTCTATGTGTGTGTATTTGCGTATTTGTGTGTGTGTGTGTGTGTGTGTGTGTGTTAAAAAGAGAGGGAAATAGCGGGAAAGCGATTTCCTTTGGTGAATGATAAAAAGGACGCTTCTTTCTCGAAAACGGATAAGATATTGGGTAGAAGGATAATTCTGCTGAGAGGAAATCGTTATGTACGCTTAAACGATTACGCTTCAAGTAAAACATGGATCTTTTTGGTTCAATCCCACTTGGAAAAAGACGAAGAGATTTGAATACGTGTTAAAATAATTATACGAATTTGTTAGATCGTTGAAAAAAAATACCGTGAGCTTGCGCCTGAAAGCATTATTAATTTCTTTCGTCGTATGCGTAATGTGTTAATGCATCAGAGAGAAGGTTTTATCAAATTTTATCTCGCAAGTTTTACATTATTGTTTTTAAACGAAAGTGCATTAGAAAGCTTAAATTAAATTAATATTATCAACGATTTTCAACTTATGCTGCAATTATTTTAACCTCATCGAACGAGCGAAGAAAATCCGATTTGTTAATTTTCAATATAAAAGCTTTAATCTTTATGTTTTGTAACTACATAAAAACTCCTTCTACTTCTTTTCAATGTAGATATGAAATTTTGTAAAATTATTCTTTATAATTCATAGGAAAGTTAATATTAGTTATGAGTCTTTAAACAAATGAAAAATTGACATAGTGAGAGAAAGAGTGAGAGAGAGAGAGAGAGAGAGAGAGAGAGAGAGAGAGAGAGAGAGAAGGTCGGTGTACGATCAAGTTGAAGTACGGAGTAAGAGAGAGAGAGAGAAAAAATTGTCAAGTTAATTATACTAGAAATGGATTGATTGAGTGTTTTATATTCCGTATTTTGTGTTCCTTCTGTATTATGTATAAGTTATAACATTATGATATCTTAAGCACGTTTTTGCACTATCTCGAACAATCAACGAGTCCAACCAACGAAAAACCATATATATCGAATCATGAAACGTCACATAATGATCTGAAGTCGAATACTTAATATATTATTTCGAAAAAAAAAAAAAAGAAAAAAAGAATGGTTTCTTTTTTTTTTAACCTTAACTATTCGTCGAATATATTTTTTTTTTTAACAAATCGAAGTTTTCTTTTTTCTTTTTTTATCGTCAAAAATTATCAGATAAATAAAATAAATTAATATTCATTAGTTCTCTCGTTAGATAATTTAAATATCCTTGCTATGCGTTTTCTCCTATCAATTAATTCTTATAATAATAATTAATAACAATTTGATATTGTCTAAAATAGTAATAATAATAATAATAATAATAATAATAATAATAATAATAATAATAATAATAATAATAATAATAATAATAATAATAATAATAACAATAGCAACAACAACAAAATCGATTTGAAACAAACAGGACAGTGTTAGGAATTATAGCTCATACTTGATACAACGTTGTAGACCCGTTGTAGACCCGTGTGACACTTGCCTGTTAGAAAAGGTTGGCTCCGCTTAATAGAAATTTAATTGATCCTTCGGATATGCGCGGTCGGGTGTAATGCAAATGAAAGTGTTTGAGGGAACGAGCTTGCACAAGAGAGATGGAAGGAGAATAGAAGGGTTAATCGTAAACGAAAGAGCAAGAGAGAGAGCGAGAGAGAGAGAGAGAGAGATAGAAGAAGAGAGACAGAAGACCCGAAGGAAGAGCGAGAGAGTTGCTCAAGGGGTTGTGCAATGATCACAGCAAGAGAGTAACAGCAAGAGAGAGAGAGAGAGAGAGTGAAAGACAGAGACAGAGTTTCGCTACACGCATGTGGAAACAGGACAACAGCGAACAGCACTCTTGTCCCACGCGGCTCAATTCTCTACTACAGTACAAGCTCACCAATACTACCTTTACCGTAGTTTCCTTCCTTCCTTCTCTTCCACTTGCTCGACCTTCCTCATTCCTCTCTCTCTCTCTCTTTTTCACTTTCTCTCTTTCTCTCTTTTTCTCTCTTTCTCTTATTCTCTTCTCGTTCTCTTGTCGTTCGTAGCTCGTCTCACTCTTATCAGAGCTCGTACGCGCGCCTAACACCGTTCACCATCCCTCTTTTACCTCCGTTTCACAAACCCCTGACGTGTGTCCTCCACTCGGAAACATCCCTTCTACTCTCCCCTACCATCCTATTTCTCCCCGTTGAATCGTAGCATCGTTAATCCGTTCTACGCCGACGGGATCACATACTACTAGCCGGCCTCGTAGCCACAACGCATGGCGATGCAGGTAGGATAACGTCGGCTTGCGCGTCGTTAACGTCGTCTGTCCTCGGTTACAACATCCTCGGCTTCTCTCTACTACCACCATCCCTTTCCTCCCCTCTTCATCTCTCGAGATCAAGAAACGCGGATAGATACATGTTCGTATGTTCGATAGGGCCTTGTCGTCAATCCTCATCGCTCATGATAGATCATGATAGATTTTAATATATATTTTTTTATAGAGAGATCGAGTTATATATCATATATTATTTTTTAATATGACTAATTACATATCAACGATAATCTATTAATGAATATAATCTATCGGCTTATTATATCGATCAATGGTAATACTAACGAGTCATCTTTTTTTTTCTTCTACTGAATATTTATATATAATGACTTTTATCGATAAGAAATCATCTATTCAAGGAATGAAATATCTTTGAAGTTGATTGATAAATATGCGATAAATATCATATGATATTTTTTGATTGAGACGAATTATATATATCTATATATATATATATATATACATATATTATTTACTTGATTTTGTTTTTTCATTTAAATTAATCCTGAGCTCCGAATTTGTGCGAATGAAAATTGTTATTTTTAAATTAAAGAAGTTTTATGAAGTAAGTTATAATGTCGGTACATATTATGAAATAATTTTTTTGCCTCATCATACTTTTTTAAATAGAGATTTTATAATAGTAAAATTTTATCACGAGTATTCCTAGACGACAAATTTTTCATTATTCGTTAGACCGATAAAAGAGTCGACACACACGCACCTGAAGTGGGAAAAGTCGGTGACCATCTACAGAGAATGACAAACCTATACGAAACGACTTTTCAAAGCCATCCCTCACTCACTCTGACAAATCCTTCATCCTTCTTTTCTATTTTGCCATCCGATGGAACGGCCGTGCATTCGCAGATAAACGATCCCTTTACACGCTACTTCGCGTGAAGGATTAGCGAGAAGTACGTCATATATCTCTCTCTCTCTCTTTCTTTCTTTCCCGCATTGCTCTCCTCCCGGATAATGAAAGTTGAGAAACGTCCACTTACGAAAAACGAAACGTAAGTATTCTTCGAGAATATTGTCGAGGAATTCCTGTTTTCTGTTTTCTCTTTAAAACTTATCTTTTTAAAAATTCTGGTATTTTAATGGAGGAGAAAAAAAAAGAACCATTAAGACAACATCTTTTCAAACTATTCTTACGTTTATTATATCATATTTTATATTTTAGCAATATTAATTACAGAAAAGGAAAAAAAAAATATATATATATATATATATATATTTGTTTAGCTCTAAAATTTATCACGTTCATCGTAATGAGAAATTAATAGGACGTAAAAGTTATGAAAAGACTTGTAAACGTTATTTATTCAAAATTAAATAAAATAAGATAAATGAAATAATTAGGATTAAAACTGGGAAAATAATAGATATTTAATTCGTGCGTAAACAAACGTAATAGTTTACGTCTTTGAATTTTCTCTGTTCCATTTAATCTAGTATCAGAATAAAATATTAATATATAAATTAATTTGATGAAAATCTCATGTTCTTGAAATAGTTAATTAAAATATGTATATGAAAATCAATCAGCAGGATTTAGAGCGAGATCATCGACTTTTTAACATCGGCCTACCTAAATTTCACGATTACGACCAAACGTGCTCTATACAATTTAATTCTTTGATGAGTGTTTAACGGCTACAGCGGGTACACTTTCAATTAGTATTCCGTGCGGTTGAGCGCCGCAGTCAGCACATAATTTGTCCGTTTCACGACAGTGCTCATCAATATTCTCCAACGGTACAAATGCGGAATGTTTCGTTTATATTCCGCTTCGCTTCTTACTTGGATTTTTTACTTGGCCCGAGGGACAACATTTTCGAAGCTCTTTTCTCCTTAGGATTTGTATTTCACCAAAAGTTTCACAACCGAATCTAGTACCCTCTTTTTGTCAGATTGTTTTAATCGAATTCTACATGTAACTTGAAAAAACGAGAAAGAATTTTGGCAAAGCTAAATTATGGAAAAAAATGTGTCGGATGGAGATGTCAAGAATAAAGATAGCAGTTGAAATAGAATGATATTTGCTTCGTTGAAGAACGACGATGTGTAATCGGAAAGAGAAAAAGTCAAACACATTGATGGGATGGATGGGAAGAGTAAGAAATAGTACGTTGATTTTGCTCTCCTTAACCTTGCACGAACGTGTTACGAGTGCAGGAGGACTTCTGACTGATTCCGTTGATATCACCTAGTCCAATGTCTTAAAGTATGCTAGTGCAGTAATTTAACTTTGTATATATCTTGAATTGCTTGCTTGACGCATACCAATGGTTTTGATGGTTTGTACGAACTGCATAGGTCGAAGTGCGAAAGGATGTCTTAAAACCATTCGTAGAACAATACCGCACGTCAGCCTAAGGAAATCGTGCAACCATCAAGTATCCCTACTCTTTCAGTTACCCCACCTCCCCCTCTCACTATCATCAGCAAGAGCGAAGAGCGTTTGCTGCTATCAACCTACACCAGCGCCCTTCCGTTCAGACGTTCATCGAGCAAACGAAAGTGTAAAGGGGTAGAGGAAGAAGGATTGAGTGAAGGAGAACAAGGCATTCGCACCTTCTGCTTTTCTGCTGCTATGCAATTTCAAATTAATTATGCATCGACCCATCCCCTTAGTATAGTAGGCAGGCGTCGAGTAATACTAGGCCGGTTCACGCCTCCGTGGCCGAAAGAGGCAGCTAATAAACCGGCATCAATTAGTCGACACGCTATACCGTGACCTGTACATGTACCCTTACTGTCCGTAGTATTCACCAGTCGGTTTCGTCCTTGATACGCTTGATGCGAACGAACGAAGCGAAAACCACCAACTCTTTTTATTTCTTTTTTTTTTCTTTTTTTTTTGTTTCGATTTTCCCTCTTTCTCTCTCTCTCTCTCTCTCTTTCTTTTTTTCTCTCTTTTCTTTCCCTCCCTGTCTTTGTCTTCCCAACGGTTGACGCTCTCGATGTAACCATCCGCGAACGAACAAATGTGGGTGATAAAGGAGAGGAGAATGGGAGGAACGACAAGGTGCGGATGCAAACGCGGGCGCAAAGCCGGAAAAGGCGAAAGGGATCGGCGATATGGGGTCGGAGTGTGGTGCTCCTGAAGCGGCGTGCTCGTGAAAGTGGAAACACGATCGACCGTACTCGCGCGGTCGCTCGGAAAGCTTAAATCAACTTGATTTAAATCGCTGAATCCAAAGTCGAACGAACGAACGAACGAACGAACGAACGAACGAACGAACGAACGAACGAACGCGCATGCTCTCTCTCTCTCTCTCTCTCTTTATTTCTCTCGAAATCGTTTAAAGCAATTCCCTCTAGGTAGAATACTTTAAAAAGTCACCATTACAATCTCTTTCTTTTGCTTTCCCTCAATCTTTGATAGACGATCGAAGATCCATCGACAATATGTAGTAGCAAAAGGACAATACCAAGGAAGACAAGATTTCGTTCGTAGCAAAACGAATTCCCACGTGACCAAGGGCATTTCTACATGGGCATCTCCGAACGTGTTGCACGATTTCACAATGTTTCGAATGTCGACGAGAACCAATCCGATTATTCGTTGTACCTTCCTGCCGTTCGAAACGTTTCGGCTTCTCATTGCTCCGAGAGTAACGACAGGACTAAGCGGATTATTCGTTTCGCCTGATAAAAAAGCTGATGCTACCACTCGTTATTTCTTTTCGACTTTAGCTTAACGCGTCGTTGCACCGATCATCCCTCGTATCAACGGTGTTATCCGTCGTGGTATACGAAAAAAAAAAGAACAAGAAAGAGATAAAAAAAAAAAGAGAAAAAAAGAAAAAAAAACAAAACAAAAAGAAAGAGGAAAAAAAACAACAACAAAAAAAAAGAGAATACAGAAGAGCGAATGATAAAGGGAAAAGAAAAAAAAAAAGAAGAAGAAAAAGATACGACGAGGTGCGTCATATCTGATCGGATTCTTCCTTTTCGAACGGCAGGTAAGTACCTACTTCGTGTAAAAAAGTTCAGACCGAGAGTTGGTAGAAGAAGGCCAAAACTTTTCTGTTTTTCCACTCGTTGCTATTCATGACCGGATGGAAAAATCGTAGTAGAGGCTAGTCGGGGATACGAGTCTTGGCTTGGTAAAGGATGGAAGGGGAAAGAAGAAGGAGAAGGGGAAAAACCGAGGTGCGGTGCAAAAGAAGGGTGGAACTTTCGAGAAAGTATTATCCCAGGGGTTTTTCCTTCGATGCTCGGTCGCACTTTTAAGTCGAAGCGAGTTGTCCCCGACGACGACGACGACTACGACGACTACGACGACTACGACGATGAAGACGAAGAAGCTCGTTCAACTCCCTCCACCCTATCTCTTTACCCTTCTTCTTTCTCTATCTTTCTTTTTTCTCCTCTCTTAGTTGTCTTCGTGTCATCGAGGATCTCATTAAAAGCATCGCGAGCCACTCGATTACTTACCCTTCCTGCACTTTGATTTTTCTCATCCCTTTCTACCATTGACCGTACTCTCTAGTTGACCCGTATAAGTACGTGCTGAATTAATGAGACGATTCTCTTTTCCCCCGACCCCACCCCATCCCCTGTTCCTCTCTAACCTTCCATCCCTTTCCTTTTTTTTTTTTTTCTTCTCTCGAGCAAGCTCTCTCGCCGATCGAGTATCGTTAAAAAAATACTTGCCTCTGGTTCTCTGATTGAAGAAACCGAGTAGCAACGAGCCAACCCGACGAATAATCAAAGTTATGTTTTCCTTATTTCAACGCATCGAATCCTTAACCTATATAGTAAACTTGTTTCTCTGTCTATCGTTTCTTTCTTTGTGAAAATATTTATTTGCAAGGAAAAGCAAAAGAATAGAATTTCTCTCTTTGATGATAAGATTATCCGTATTATTATATATTCCTTTAATTGACGAGAGAGAGAGAGAGAGAGAGAAAGAGAATTCTTTTAATTGAGGAAAACGTATTCTAGGAGAATTTCAATTGGCTTCTCGCCATTGAAATACTTTACGAATATTTTTAAATCGTAGATAAAAAATCAGATTTGTTGATCGGGCAAAATGTTAGAGCTGAGAAAATTGGGGTCGTCGCTCTTTTACTTTGTTCCGTGAAGGAGAGCTCGATCGCAGATCGTAGTCGGCCCGTTTACGGCATGTCGCTTCCACGTTCCTCGACGAAGTATTGAAAGTAAATTTAGCAGGAAATCGGCGTGTCATGGCGTGACTCAGGAGCCGAGCAGTTTACGGCAGGGCGGTCTAAGTTTGACGTTGGAATCGATTGGACCACAGCGGCACGTCTGGCTCTGCCACCATCGAGATATTTTGGTATTGGTACACCTACTTGATGTCGATTGTGTGCGTCATATCACGGTCACGCGACTTCTATCTCTCTTTTTTTCCCCTCATTTCTCTCTCTCTCTCTCTCTCTCTCTTTCTCTCTCTTTCTCTTTTTCTCTTTCTCTCACTCTCTTTCTTTTCTACGTGACTGTGTTTTCAGTTTTCTCATTCCCTTTCATCGAGCTAGGATGGAAAGTGAAACGAAGTATCGTTTGAAAATTGCATAGAAAATCTTCTCTTGGAATTCTAGTACGTCGTAAGTGCATACAAAGTAACGAGTGTCTACAGGAATCGACCTATGAAAGCTCGATATCCCTATCCGATAAAGAGCAAACTTTTATGCAATGTCATTTCTGTGCACAGCTATTCTCTCTCTCTCTCTCTCTCTCTCTCTCTCTCTCTTTCTCTCTATTTTTCTGTCGCACGTACGCACATTTTCTATCCTTCTTCAAAGCACAAGGGAGCTTTTATCTATCACGATCGACAGGAACGATCTACAATCTTTATACTTTACTTCTCTTCTCGTTTCTTTCGTCCACAAAGCCAGCAGGTGTCTACTGATACTTTCGTCGAAGGGCATCGTTTTGTTCTTTTTCGTGCGAAGATTATAGTCGACGATGAAAGTTAAATCACCGTGATTTCAAAGTTACCACGAAGAAAAGGTGGGGTAAGAGAAAGAAAAGTAGAGAAAGATGGGAAAAAAAATGAAAGAGAAAGAGAGAGTGAGTGAGTGAGAGAGAAAAGGTCGAAGTAGGATAGCAAAGCTGGCAGACTGCTTCAGTGACAACTTTACTTCTTCCATTAATCAACCCTTTCCGTAGCCTTTGTCGTTACGTACGTTGCTGTGACCGGCGGAAAATAATAGAGAGAGAGAGAGAGAAAGAAAGAGAGAGAAATGACTGTTGTACGCTACGCTCCATAGTCACCTTGTTCTGTTGCTCTTAACGCTAATGCTACCCACCGATGTTCAAACTCGAAGAAAAAGGAAGTCGGATGAAAAAGGAAATCCATCTGCAAAGGACTCGGCCGAATCGATCGACATATTCTGCTATCCTTTCCCGTTACTTTCTACTATCGTATTTTCAACTTTTCGGTCACACGAAAGAATCATTCCCTCGTCGAAACGTGTAGAAAGTGTAAGAAGGGAGGTTGGTAGGACAAGGATTTGATCGAGCTCACCATCCGATTCCAGTTTTCTCTTCGTTTTTCTTCCTACTCTCGCATTTCTTCCCGACAGAAATTTACGAGTAGCTAGATAATTTATCGATTCGCTATCGTTATCGTGATTATTGGAACAACGTTGTCTTTGTCTTTCTCTCTCTCTCTCTCTCTCTCTCTCTCTCTCTCTCTAATCAAACTTCTCCATGAAATGTGTATCGAGAAAATATTGAGCTACAAAAGCGTATTAAGCTTTTCAGGAACGTACTTAATAGAGATTACTTTATGATGCTCCAACAAGTAATCCTGATGAAAAACCGCAAGCAGAGGAGTTATTCGTTATCGAAAAAAGTACCATCTTTCGTAACATCGATATTACGAAGCTACCATCGGCAATTTGTACTAAAGAAGAATCAATTTCTCCGGGTCAAGCTACCGTTATCGATAATTTATAATTATACAAGAACTTCCGAAAATGAAAATTCATGACATGGTTAGATTAAACATTATCGATATCTCTTCTTTTTTATTCGGTACTTTAAACAATATACTATCTTGTTATTGGAAATTTATAAATATAATCTATAATATATAAATATAATCTATAAATATAATGAAATATAATCTATAGTATATATATATATATTACATACATAACGAAGCTTCTTAACTTCATTAAATATACTGTTTTCCTTTTCCATGTATTTATCTTTTCCTATTTCATTACATTCTCTCTCTCTCTCTCTTTCTCTCTCTCTCTCTCTCTCTCTCTCTCTGTTTCGATCTATCGATCGTTGTTTCAATTTGTCGACGTATTATAATATTCCGGTATTTATCATCGAATTCGATGATCTATCGAACGGAAGGTGAAAATCTGCGAGAGACACGTCACTTCTGAAAATTGCTAATAGCATTTGAGAAAAAGGTATAATTAAAGATGCGGAGGCATAATGAGGTTTGGAGGAAAGGAAAGGAAAGGAAAGGAAAGGAAAGGAAAAGGGAGAGATAGCACGGAAAGAAATGGCAAGGGAGGAAACGGTAGAGATAAATTTTCGGCGCATTTACAGTTACCAAGACGAAGGAAAAATATTATTTGAGATAAATGTCGATGGTCGTTAAGAGCCAATTACTCGACTAATTATTTCTTTGTTCTTTAGTAGTATTTACTAACTTCGTTTAAGAAATCTGAGTTTTCTTTAACCGAAAATGAAAGAACACATTATGACTTTTGTTTCTTCTGAAAAAAAAAAAAGAAAAAAAGAAAAAAAAAAACAAACAATTGAAGAATAAGAATAATATTATATCCTAGTTACATTTACTTACGTTTACAATATTAAAATCTTTCCTTTATTAATCCGTCCTTATTTCTTTTCTTCTTTTTTTTTTCTCGTTTTTTTTTTTTTTTTTTTTGTTTTTTTTCTACATCAACGAACCATTCAACTAAAACGTTTTTCGTCTCAGTAATTCAAAAACTTCTTGTACAATGTACATCCATAGTACTATACTTTAATTCTTGGTAATTCTACGAAATACTTATCAAAATGATACTCTTTTTCTCTTCTAAAACACTTTGCTTTATGTCCATCCATTCTCTTTTCTTTATATGCAGTTACATTTTTGCAATGCCATGCGATCATGCTCGTTGAAACGCCAGCATATAAGCGACAACGCATTCCATCCCTTTCTCTTCTTTCTAGCGTCGCCGCAATGTTTCGCTTTATACTTTTATATTCTCCGTTGAAAGACATTTTTCCTTTTTGAATTCCCCGTGCAATGCCATACTTTAGACGAGATTTCGAAATTCCATTCTAACGAAAGAATCGATTCTATATACGTATATATCTTCTTTTCTAACATACGCGCAAGGAAAAATAAAAAAAATTTCTCTCTCTCTCTCTCTCTCTCTATCCATCTATCTATCTACCTCTTTATCTCTGTTTCTGTATATAAAAGTAACAAGGTCTCTCTTTTCATCTCCTTGGATCGTCTCAATTCGTCGATCATATCGAAAGCATGAGGATGATGTAATGTTCATGCGAGGATGAAGATCCGAGATGAAATAGATTTCAACCCTCTCTCTCTCTCTCTCTCTCTCTCTCTCTCTCTCTCTCTGTCAAGTATGAAAGAAAGAAAAAGATCGAAGAGTACCGCTATTCGAGGAAAAATAATGCTGATATCCGATCACAATAGGGACACAATGGACAATGGAGAAACGACGACTGTCCGATTCCAAGCACTCAAAAGAATTGGTCGGTGGTTTCTTGACCCCGTGTAACGTGGCCAAAGCTTGCCTTTGGATAGTTCAAAACTCTCTAGGAGCAGGTGGCTTTGGAATCGTGTCTCGAACGAAACTGCTTCTACCTTCTCTCGATCTCTCTTTTCAACCAATTTTCCTTCCTTTTCTCGTTTTTTCTGGTTCTTTTTTTTTCTTTTTCTTTTTCCTTTTTTTTTGTTTTCTACACACATAAACACAGGTTCATATAAGTACTATAGAAATTGGAATTGGTCATTCTCTTTACGTTATAGACAACGAAAAAAAAGTTTCGATGGCTCTCGATAAAAAAAGAAAAGAAAAGAAAAGAAAAGTGAGAGAGACAGAGAGAGAGAGAGAGAGAGAGAGAGAGAGAGAGAGAGAACAGAAGAAGAAGAAGAAGAAGAAAGAAGAAATTTTAAACGTTACCTCGTGCTCGCGTGTTTCCCTATATAAGTTTGTAATAAAAATAAAAGGAAAAGGATAAGTCAAGGAATAAAAAAAAAAAAGAAAAAAAAAAAAAAGAAAAAGAAAGAAAGAAAAAAAAAATTAATAATAATATAAGCAAGGCATTACGACAGGGACGTCATTATTCGCTACGTCTCGACGCCGAATAATAAATAATTTTTTCTCCTTTAGAAGGGAAACGCTCTTTCTCACCGTTCATCTTTCTCCCTGTAATCTTCGCGCTCTGCTACGATACGCTCAAAGGGATGTGCAAAATCGCGTGATGCGCTGTATCCAAACGAGCGTACACGCGACGTGGAAAGAATCAACGAGCTGTGTTCCACGCCGATTCCTGCTCTGTAAAGCAGAAAAACAGGCTGCACGAGCCTTTTTCTCTTCCTTCCTAGGAAAAGGGCATCCCTTTCCAAAGGGATCTTCTCTCTCTCTCTCTCTCTCTCTCTTTCTTTCTTTTTTCCTTTTTTTTTTACTGCACTTTTCATGCCTTACTTAAAATTAATTATATTAATTTCTCCTAAAGAAATTTAATTGAAAGTAATTTCATTGTTGTCGATTAAAGTATTGATATCAAATCTAAGATAATATAACCATTTACGAGCTTGTAACGAAACACTCGATACAAGTAGATACACGCGTTAGACTTCAAGCAGATTTCGCTAGTAAATCTGAGTTTACGAAGGATTCAACGGGTCTCTGGCTCGCGGCAGAAATTTATGTGCGGCCGTTCTCTTCCGTTACGCGGTTATGCATTCGCTCGTGTGTTGGTACAACGAGTCTACCCGTATCGCACCCACTACATCGGTCTTTGTAATGCATAGTAATCGATAGATGCTCCCTATTTTACGTACTTCCGGAACGTTCCTTCAAGCTCGCTCGGCCTCCATCTTAGATAGTGTAATTTCTACGTTGCTAACCGTATCGTATGGTTCAATTTAAAAGAAAGAAAGAAAAAAAAAAAAAAAAAAAAGAAAATAGAAAGAAAAAAAAAGAATCTGTTAAAAATAATATAAAAAATAAATTTTCGACAAAAGAAAAAATTCGTGAAGATATTCTTCTATACTTGATAAATAAATCGTCTTCGTCTATCTTATATTATCATATTATTATTATTATTATTATTATTATTATTATTATTATTATCGTCGATAAGAAAACATTTTTATACGGGATATATCGACTCGTTGAAAGAAGATTTTCAAACTATAAAAATGTTCTATCACGACTTAATGGAAAGTTTGATTTCTCCCTTGAATCTTTTCATTGAACGTACGTGTTTCTCAACACTAAGTTGTACGAGGTTAGAGACCGTTTTGTCAGGATCCTCTCAACGGTGGGAACGTGAGATCGTTATTTCATTATGGTTAATTTGAGACTGAGTGCGCTCATGGGGGGCCCCGACCAGATAACAGAGGGATTCGCGTCATTAGAGGGACGCACCTAGTGAAGATTAACGACCTCTATACAGTACAATATCGTACGTTATACTCAATAATATTTATTTATATTTATTTATGGTCAACAGTATTTACTACTATCGAGTAAACAAATTTCGTACGTTTTGATTTTCGTTCGTTGTTCATCCTCTTTTTTCTTTCATTTTCATTTCTTTCCATCTTTCTTTTTCTTTTTTTTTCTTTTTTCTTTTTCCTTATCCAAAGAAAGAAAGACTTCTCGTTTCAATCAAATTACGTATGAAATTACGTTTGAATATTTTCGACATTAAGTAGAATATCGAATGTAGAGAAATTGATGCGTCGGCAAAATGTTCGAAAGAAGTTTCTCCGAGACAAAAATATTACCCATCGAATTACGTAAAAGCAAGGAAGAACGTTGAGGTTACTGCTCGTCGCGTTATCGATCCGTCGTCATTGCCCTTTACTGGTCTTCGGGTAAGTAGATAAATAAAATTGTATTATATAAAAGGAAGTCAACCAGGCTCTTGTATATATTATCTTTTCTATGCAAAACAAAATCAGATATTCTTATCAAAATGAAATATACCTTTAATCATCTGTTCAAATATATTTCATAATAAATTTTTAATACACATTATTATGGAGAAAGATTATAAAGAGCATGTTATTTATTCTTTATAAATAACATTTATCAGATGAGCGATCTTTTAAGATAAAAATCCAACGTATTTGAAAGCTAAACCATAGATTATCCGACTTACAAGCGACACACGGATGAATTGGATAAGTTGTTCTATTGGAAGAAAGAAAGGTTAACGATCTTCGAAGTGAACGGCAATATTGGCTTGGAGGATTGACCGGCGAAGTCGCGTTCACGCTTGGAATCTAGTTTGGTGTACCGTTCGCTTTTATATTGAATCGTGTGCGCACGGACGTGAGGTTACAAACACAAACGTACTCCTATATATTCCCACGAATCTCATAGATTTTCTACGGTAAATTAGATTAGGCTTGTCTAACCGCGAGAGAGAAAGAGAAAGAGAGAGTGTGTGTGTGTCTCGTTCGAAGCAACGAATAACGAGGATGGTCGTGTGCGCTTTTGTAGGATTTAGGAGGGCGCTTTTCTTTTATCGATTTCTACGATAGAAAGGGTCGGCCAACGAAGAGCTACGAATTCACGAGGAAATTTTGCGCGTCGGTCAAATAAAACAGAAGGTATTTGCTTTTCGACGATATCTTAGTTCTGCGACAGTGAGCTATGTTAGATTCAGAGAAAAAGAGAGAGACAGAGAGAGAGAGAGAGAGAGAGAGAGAGAGAAAGAAAGAGAAAAAGAGAAGTTTGAGGAAAAAAGTGTAATTTCGAGAAAAACTTCGTGGCTCTCTGACTGTACGAGTGGATTAACTCACTTTGTTCTCTCACCGACTAGATTCCATAGCTCGATATGACTCTGCCTGACCGGGTCGTGAATTTGGCGTTTGCGGAGGTGGAACCATCGATATATATATATATATATATATATATATATATATATATATATATATATGTATATATGTACACGTAGGTGCATACGTACCAGACAACCGAGCCGTTTCATACGTTTGCCTCCGCTGAAAAGTGGCCTCCCAGATAAAGCGAGAGAACAATAGTACGAAATTATCTGTCCCTCCCCCCTCTCCTTTTTCCAAGCTATCTCGAGTGGTTGTAACAGAGAAGTCACTGGATGCGAATAATCGCATCTCGCATTTCCCTTTGTTATCATCCAATGTCGTTCCATTCAAATTGTCCGATTTCGAAAAGTAAATAAAACGTTCGTCATCCGTATATTTTTCAAAAATTGTTCGAAAAGAATTCGCAAAATCTTATGGGATCTTACGTCGGGACGAATATTTCCTTTAATTTTTTTTCCAAGACAAAACGAGACTAGACTTGGAATACAACAATATTTAGATCATTTACGAGAGGCCAAGGTAACAAAGGGAAAAGAGAAAAGGGAAATCGTCGGACGTTAGACATTTCGACGTGCGATTTATGAGAGCCAAGAGAGAGGAAAGAATTTACCCTTGGCACTTCGTATTGCTCTGATGCGTGTACCTTCGACCCTACTAACATTCTTCCCTTCGGAAAACCCAAGAAAACCAAACGAGTTGCCGAACAAACGCACAGCTCGTTTTTCTTTTTCTTTCTTTCCTTTTCCTTTCCTTTCCTTTCCTTTCCTTTTCTTTCTTTCTTCATTTCTTTCTTTCCTTTTTGATATTCTGCCACGGAAAATTCTTCTTTTTCAAACCCTCTCATTTCCTATCTCTCTTACTCTTTCTTTCTTTTTTTTTCTACCGTCATCAATTCATTGGAATTTTCGTGACGGTTATCAGCACGATCCAAGATATTCTCTCTTTTTCTCTTTCTCACAAAGTTAAAAATTGCCTTCTAATGTGATATACGTTGGTCACCATATGGTCGGAAAAGTGCCGCAAAACGGGCGATATTTTTACTTTCCCTAAAACTCCTTTCTTTCTTTCACCTATCTCTTTTCCATAGTCGACCAATTCTTTTCGCATATTCAATGTCTTTCACGCAGAAAGTTATCTACTTTTTATTTTCGATATCATTCGATATTATTATTTCTAATTATTCGTAACTGCAGATATATTCTGATTGGTGAACGTTTAATACGGTAGCTCGTCTAGTGAATGTAATGTTTCAGATTATAATTTGTCTACTTAGATATGTTAAAAATAAATTACTTTGATATAACGAAATTGACAGATGATTTGCCTCCAATGAGGCCAATTAGTCGGATCTAATTGCACGTTTCGAGTCGAGTCATTAAGTCCGTTTGAGAGATTAAGATTAACAATTTCTAAGTAGATTCAGACGAACGGCCAGCCAATTGATTTGTACTCGACAATGTTTCGTACTTCGATATACTAGTATTGAATCATTAAATTCACAAAAGTTTACGTACCCGTTGAAAGTATCCAATATATTTCTTTGCTAGAAAGCATTAAACGTTCTAATAAATCGTTTAAATAGATTTAATGATATTTTCATTATATTTATACGTAACAATCAAAATGAATAAAGGCACTAAAAGTTCACGACAATGAACATAGAAATGGAAACGTGATATTGCTCTTTATTACTGCTGGTATAGTCAGAAAGGCTTGCATAATGCATCGAGTTTTGGCGCCAGAAACGCTATTTCTCCGTCCGACAACACGTTACGTCGATTTTACGATTTCGTCGAGACAACGAAAACGAGCGGAATTTTCTTCTTACTTCCTTTACAAACATATATATCGTCTTCGTACATAGCCGAGATGATCCATCGTGAAAAATAAAAATATATCTATATATATATATATAGGGACATCCATTTATATACGTTTCATCCCGCCAACTCGTGGGATAGTCAGCGATAAATAATCGAATTTTTTTCCCTTTTATTTTTTTGTTTTCTTCGTTTTTTCTTTTTTTTTCTCTTCTTTTTTTTTTTTTTTTTTTTTTTTGTTATTCCCCCCCACTCCAACTCGCACTGTCGCGTGAATTTAGAGAGAAAAAACAAAAAAAAAACGGGGGGAGGGGGGGAAAAAGAGAAAAAAGAAAAAACGAAAGAAAGAAAGAAAGAAAAAAAAAGAGATCGGTAAAATGGTCGTTATTGCGCTGACTCCGCGTATCAGACGCTCGCGCATCACCGACCGCGAGAATAATGTGACGTGCTTTTTCGTAACGTCAGCTGTTCCGCCACGCTTCGTATTTCGGTATCGCCTCTCTACTCTTTTCCTTTTACTTTTATTTTGAGTTACGTCGCTCGTTCGGCGAACGTTATGCTTGTGGTGAACGTAAGTACACGCGCCACCGCTTAACGTTTCTGTAATTCTACAGTGCTGAAAAGCTTTCTCGTTTCCTCTATTGTTAACGCTCTTTCCTATTTACGCTGTGTTTAACAGGGTGGATTTGCCGAGCACATTTCCACGGGAAAAGGGAGCTCTCTTCGATGTCGTCGCCGATTCTATTGGATGCCACAGGTATCGTTGTGTGTTGTCCTATGTGCGTGTTAACGTACTGCATCAGGGAGAAATGAGGAATCAAATGGTTCTCTTGTTTTACAGGAAGCTTTAAACGTTCTGACCGACATTATAGGACGTTAAAGAAATCGATATAAGTTCTATCAACTTATATTTATTTTTATTTTTATTTTAACAAGAAATCGATTGCATTAAAATTTTATATATAATAATTTTGTTATATATTAAATACATTTTTAAATAGATAAGTTTCAGTTTACGTCATTGAAGTATGCACCTAATGCAATAGGAGATATTCCTTCTGACGTATTTCAATTTGATATTTGGAAATATTCCGTAACGATTTCTCTCGACTTATATACAATTCTCCAAGATCGAAATGATTTTCAGAGGAAAGGAGAAAGAGATAGGAGATAGACAGTTTCTGTGCAAGTTACACCTTTTGCCTCTCCCACAGGACGACACGTCGAGACACATTCGAGATTGCATTCGATCTTTCCCTGTCTCGATCGAACGACTTATTTTTTTCCTTTTCCTTTTCTTTTTTATTTATTTCTTTTTTTTTATTTTTATTTTTTTTTTTTTTTGTTATTCTTTTTTTATTATTGTTTTTTTTTTTATTCCTTCGAATTAACCTTCTCGAAGCAAAAGAAACGAATGAGAAGATATGTTCGACATTGAATCGGATTCGGAAAGACAGATTTCGATTTCTCTTTGGCTTTTCACAGGTGGACAGCCGGATGGAAAGTGTCAACCGTTCACGGATTATCGGTCTCTAACGGCTTATGAAATACGAGACGATTTTTATATCTCCGCGTTGAATCATACTCCAAACCAAACGTATTTCTTGTTCCCCTTTCGTTGATTCGTTCGAATCGGATGGATTCGTTCGAATTGGATGTCCCTGTGATATAAAATTTTTTTTTTATAGGAGAAAAGGAAAAAAGTAACGTAAAGGTAACAACAAGTGTCGTGGTGATGAGAAATTATCGTTGTGAACCATCAGACCATCTCAAAAGCGATTCGATTTAGGTGAAGCATTGTAACGGATAAGGTAACAAATTTGCTTTCAAGTTCATCACGAATGTCTCCGGCACAATTTCTCGTGCTACTGCCAGTGACAATAGCCGAGGAGAATGGAAGACCGAACTAACTTTGAAAAGTCAATAACGTTTCGCAATTAGTAATTTCAAGCGTGTGTCTATGAGAGAATACGACAGGTAAAATTTATTGCGTTCGTGTAAAACATTGGATTATTTATTATTAACGAACGACGACATTCTTTCATTGTCTCTCGTTGATCGAAATTTTCTCTCTTCTATTTTTTTCCTCCCCCCCTCCCTTTCTTTCTTTTTTCCTTTTTTTTTCCTTTTTCCTCTTTTCTCTTCTTCCTTTTTCCTATTTCCGTCATAAAATTTCATTCCTTTTTCTAGGAGAAAGGTAAAACGAAAATTTTCAATTTGCCCTCGCACAACAGCACAAAGATTTTCGCGCAATTTACGTAGCTCGTTCCAATGTGGAATCGTTTTCTCGCGAAGCGACACGGTGGTACTCGTCCACAACAAATGCTGGATCTGCAAAATCGCACGGACGTAAATAACCGCAAAATGAAACGCGCGGAACGCGTTGCCCCGAATTTCTCCGCTGCGGTCGATGTGTTTCGCTTTATACGGCTTGTCACGCGCAGGATTCGTTCACGTAATAAAAACAAGAGTCTTGAAAATGAACGCTTTCGTTTAGAAGATCTCGAATATTTATAGTCTCCATTCCGTCATGTTTGTAACGCTTTAGACAATTTTTTATCAGGGGGAATATATTTTTCGAAATCTCTGTTAGTAACTCTCGACTATATTTCGTTTCTCCGTGACGCGCATACTTTAAAACACCACGTTACACCAATATTTGTCGATGTCTCCAAAAGATTATAGCGAGTCCGTGTGATTTTATAACGTTAAAAATTTGACGAAATTTATAATTTACGAATTTTCTCCTTTTCCAAAAGAGATTTTCTTTTCTAATACATTTGTATAAATCACAGAGAATACAATTGAAAATGTGAAAATGTGAAAATAAATATTTAATATTTGGATAAAAATCAACTAACTCTAGTGATTTTCTCGGTTATTTTTTATTGTTTTTTTTTTTTTTCTTTTTTATTTGGAACACACACATATGTATATATATATATATATATATTTTTTTAAATAAAGTATAACTATTCTCACGGTATCGAAGTCGAACTTTCGATTTCCAAGAACGTTCGAAACTTCAATCAGCTTGCGGTAGCTCAAGTTCGCGGTAGAGTATATCTCGTGATTAAATTCACTCTCACGTACCACGAGTGAACCCTTTGAGGCGGAATAATTTCTAAACGATGCGGCGCATAAAACTTTCGTCTCAAAGGCCCTACCGTAATCATTATCGAAGGAATGGATTGTGTGCAATAAATATAATTTGTATTTAAAGTGTATTAAAAAAATGTCTGTGACATAGAAACGTTCTTTATATTATTATCGTGTTATTGAACAAATTCAAAATTGAAATTTAGATTTGTTACCTGTAAAATGGACTTGATGACTTCTTATTTCTTCTCTCCAACAATTTGCTTATAATTCTATTATATCGTAATATGGTTAAGAAAAAATTAAAATATAAAATTATAATACTCGATTGTCGATAATAAATTAATTAATGAAAACAAACAAAAAATATCTATTTGGTTAACTAAATCGGATGATATCTTTAGGTGATATATATATATATATATATATATATATATATATATATATAACACATATATATGTACGTATACATGTATGTATATATATATATCGAAGCTCGGTAAAAAGTAGCAGTTAATTAAATAAAAAAAAAAAAAACGATAAATGAACAATAGCAAATGATATATAGACGACATTAACTTCCAATCTTCTTTTATGTATTATCAAAAGCTAAATCGATAGAGACAGGACAACGTAGTACATCGAAATACTGATTCTCACAAATTAGTACGACTTATTGTCAATAATTGTACGTTAACGGAATTTACAATCTATTTTGAAAAACGATTTAAAACCATTCGGTTTATTCGATGTGATCCTGGCAATAAATGATTTTCGCAGTGATGGCAGTGATGTATTCGATTTATTAAGATATTCAGACTGACAGTTTCACTATCTACATCTACATCTTCATTCTTAGGATCTTCCGCGAAGCATCCGCGTGTGCATAAAAATGTTTCTCGTCATAGTGAAAACATCGGTCATGATACATTAATAACATATCTATAATGTTAGGTTTAATCCGATATATACTATATATATATATCGATGGCAGTTAAAACCTCGATTCTGAATTCTCTACTAAACAACGCACAATCATTATCGGCATTATCATCTTTATCGTTATCCCTCTCATCGTTAATTTTCATTCTCCTAAACGATTCGCTATTACTCGAGTAGCAGCCTCGAGTCATCATCATTCGCATAAACGACCGTCTCTCGTTCGATCGCATTGCAAATCTATCTACATTATTTACATAATCGATTGCGGCAAAGGCGCATGATATTGATAACATTTTTCATTTCTTGTTTTCACATCTATCATATGTATTTCACATTTATCTTTCTTATCTTATTTCACACGCGTTTTGCGTTCGAACCGACGGCCAACAATTCAAACTGTCAGGTACAACGTAAGAGAAGAAGTCGGAGAGGCTGAAGCAATGCGAAGCTTTCTGAAAAAGCTGGAAGCCTGGCACGATTTCTGAAATGGGATCGAAATATGCAAGACCTCTTAGACGTTTCACCGTTTTATTTATGACGAACCACTTGCCGATATTTATACAAGGCAAAGAGACCTCGGAAGTTACACGAGTTCGATTCGATCGAACTATTTTTTCGAGTGCTACTCGAAACGTACACGTTCGAAATATCCATCTTCGATATTCTCAAGAAATATAAATGAAACGAACACACGTTACCCCAAGGAAAATCTAACGTTCTCTTTTAACCAATTCGCGTGAATCCGTCGGATTTTCTTTACTCGAAGTCATCCTCAAAACGAAACGAAACGAAACGAAACTAAACGATAGAGAGGTCCGCATTTTCTATTACCCTTTTCAAATAGAAATTCAAATTACTAAGAAGACGAAGATATAGCGAAAGACATTCGATTAATGCTGCTGAACTTTTTCAATATACGGCGGCCAATGCCAAATTTTTCCTTTTTCTTCTTTTTTTTTTTCTTCCTTTTTTTTCATTTATATATATATATATATATATATATATATATATATATATATAATTTTTTTTCTTTTTTTTTTTTCAATCTTTCTATTTGATATAATCGCGCTTAATTGTATGAAACGAAGCCACGAAGCTCTATGCGACGTCGTTGTCGATGATTCGAGGCTACACGATATAATATACACCGCCTCTCGTCTCTCTCGTCATTTTTCTCTTTCCTCTCTCGGACGTCGAACTAAGCCGCCTACAGCTTTTTATCTAAACACAGTCATCTCCTTTCTTTTTATCATACTTCGAGCATATTCTTTGCCTGCTCTTCCTCTTATTGTTTAGACGTCATACCAAAGTCGAGGTTAAGCAATGGCAAAACTATTTTTATCACGCAACTCGTTTACATTCCTTCTCTCTCTCTCTCTCTCTCTCTCTCTCCCCCTCTCTCGCTCTCTCTCTCTCTCTCTCTCTCATTTCTCTTTTCCTTCTTCTTTTACTTTCACTCTCTCACTCTCATTCTATCTCCATCTAACTATATGATTCGCGCTTATGTATGTACATATATATTATATTTATACGTATATGCCTATATTTCTTGTTAATCGGTTTTTTTTCTATTTTCTTATTTTTTCTTTTTTTTCCTTTTTTTTTTTTTTCTTTCGTACGTATATGTATATTTACTAGATATACAATTTTCTCTCCACGCGTTTTCCTTTTTCGACGAAATCAAAAAGTATCGACGTTAGGTATATTCAGTTTATCGAGACTTTTTTCATTTAAAACGATAACACTGAGAAACTAGTGTGATATGAAAAGAAAATGAAAATTTTACGTAGGCTCGATATTATTCCGTTTATTTCTTGCTATTTCTCTTCCTCCTCCTCTCTTTCTCTCTCTCTCTCTCCCTCTCTTTCTCGATATATCGTTTTTCGTTTCGGGTATGACGATCGACTTATCGAAAAAGGAAAAACTCTTATTAAAAAGAACAGATCTAAAATCCCTGCGGTTTATAAGGATGATCCAATTTTCTTTCGCGGACAATAAAAGGCGACAAGTATTCGCTTTTCTCATCCACGAGAAAACACCGACGACCAATAGCTATAAGGAACGTGCCGCGATGTACTAAACGATCCTTCGCGAGAAAGTATTTCCTTGAAAAAAAAGTTCCTCGCAAAAAAAGTTACCACGTCGAGAATATATGTAGGAAGAAACGCTGATGGGAGAAGGAGGAAGGGGGCAGGGGGATGAATAAGAGCGAAAAGAAAATTTTACGTCAAACGAAATTCGTAAAAGAAATCGGCAAATATCGCTTTGCTTCGATGCAACCATTACTACGACACTAACAAAATATTATAAAAAAAAAAAAAGAGAAAAAATAAATAAATAAATAAATAAATAATAATTTTATAAATCGAAACTCGGTGATACGATATAACACGTTCATGATTTTCAATATCGATCAAGAAACTTTAATTATGTTCGTAAGAATCGTCGAATCCGAGTCGAAAAACGATAAACGTTTTATACTATGATCATCTACGAAATCATGTAATATAACATGATGATAAAACGAATGTACATATTTCGACGATAAGAAAGGAAGAAGAAATTTTCTATATATACTATTTTGTCGATACTTACGAGCAACATTTTTTCCAGTCTTCCCTTTCGCTCTCTAACACAGAAAAGGGCTCTCTATGCCCCTGTCTTTACTGCGACACTCACACAATATATCAATATATATATATATATATTAATATATTTATATATTTATATATTATATATATATATAATATCTTTTTTTTTCTAAATCTTTCTCACGCGTTCATTCTCTCTCTCTCTCTCTCTCTCTCTCTCTCTCTCTCTCTCTCTCGCTCTCTTTCTTTCTTTCTTCTTCTCGTTCATTCACTCATTCTCTGTCTCTCTCTCTCTCTCTCTCTCTCTCTCTCTCTCTCTCTCTCAATCTTTCTCTTTCTCTCTTTTTTCTCTGTTTAAGTCTAGCTTTAGTATGAAAATAATTTCAAGCGTGGCCGACATCGTCGCGTTCGGGATCCGTCGCGCGGCCGGAAACGGCACACCGGACGCACCGTCCAATAAACACTACAACTGGAAGCCCCGTTCCCGTGATGCGAGAATCATCTTCTGACGGCATTTAGGAGCAACGGGAGAAGGCTCGGCAGAAGAAGATGGAGTAATAAGCGGGGTTCGCGAACAGCGCCCAGATTTAACGCATCCGCGGGCAAATCTCCTGGTGGCATCATCGATGGTGGCTCGTACTCGTTCTCATAATCTGTAAACAGATATACAAACACATACACACATTTTTTTTTTCTTTCAATTGATTTATTCGACGCAAACACGGACATACGTCCGATTGAACGTCTACGTTGTTTTTCTTTTTTCTTTTATTCTTTTTTTTTTCTTTTTTTTTTTTCTTTTTTTTTTTTTTTTATTTATTATTAACCTTTTGCTAATTTTAATTATTTTCTTAAATCATTCGAAATATTCTTACGCATATTATTATATCTGAGAAAGTAATTTTGTATAAAATTATTTCTATTCTAATGATTTGTTTTAATTAACTGAATGTATAAAGCATCACGTAGCACATCAGTAATCTCATGGATTTCATCACAATTTCATTTGCAAAAGATTAATTATATTGAATGCTATTGAATAAATATATCTAACAAGCTGTAATAATTTATAATGAGATGTGATATTTAATTAAAATTAATTGTCAATGTAAACTCTTGTCATTGTAAAAATTCCGAATAGTTTTTATTTTCGAATATTCGGAAACTTGTAACAATTGGAAGCCATCAGATGACACATCTAAACCAAAAAAGAAATTTTTTTTTACGAAAACGAATAGAAATATAAAAGATGAAAAAAAAAATAAGAGATAGGTATGTTCTTTAATGACTTACAATTTTTTTTCAAATTCCAAGATATAATTATACGGAATCTGAGTCGGTGTCATTGTTAATTATACAAATATAATAAACATGAACAGAATACGAGTTATGAATTTATATTGTAAATAATAAATAAAAATAATATTTAGAATAAAATTTTTTTAATATTTATTAAGGAGAATCTATTTTTATGCGTTTGTTAAGGTTTATTTTATGAATTCTCATGATCACAATTTTTTATCCAATTTCAATGATTAAAAGAATATACGAAAGATAAATGCATATAACACGAGATAATCGTTTTAGGTTTACAAAAGAGGCTTTTACTTCCCTGTTAAAATTATTAATTTTTTGGATATAATTTTTTTTTTTTTACAGAGAAACTGAGTAGGATAATCTCTTGTATAAAATCATTGTCTTTCTATTGATCCCATATTTAGTAAAATCGGATAAAAATTGCGATTGTGAAAATTCATGGGGTATAAACCCTTTACAAGCGCACAGGAAGAGAACTTTTTTAATCTAAAAAAAAAAAATATATAATATATATATATATATATATATATATTTTTTTTTTTCTTATTACAGACTAACGTGTTAATAACAATTTCGAAATTCGATTAACATGTCGAACAAGTATAGCTCGTCGAAAAGTTTGTTTTCAAGGAAATCGCGACATTCGATTTATTGCGTGCGTTCTAACGTGCGAACAAAGTCAATCGATTTACCGGAAGGGCCAAGGGGGAAACAGAATTGTACGATGGTTGAAAAGAAAAGCAAAGGTAGACGGAGAAAGAAAATAACGAGAATTCCGTCCTCCTTTCATCCAACTCTATACTTGTTCGATCTGAACCGTAACCCGCAAAGTTCTACCCTGTTCTGTCCCTCGAGGCGACCGATGGCCGGAGGTCACCGAAGCTCGTTTTTCATTAATTGAAAGTAAACGTCGCGAGGAGAAAAGTGACTTCGCCGCTCGAGGAAATCTTTCGGCGAAATCGCAAGTTCACCCTTTGAGTAGTTCCTTCGAGCGTTCGTCAGCAGCTGACCTCATCTTTTGTATCGACTCGTCGATTTTGATTTCTTTTCTCTCCTTTTTTTCTTTTTTCTTTCTTTCTTCTTTTTCTATCCTTTTTTTTTTTTCTTTTTGCAAAGCGTACCCCGTGTGTTAAAACCCATGCATTAGTTTTCTTCCGTAATTATTTTCAAACAAAAGAGCTTAATCGAGACATTGATCGAACGATCGATATCGATTGTGTACGATCGTGTAAGCGATTTTATTAAATTCTAATTGGACACTAAAATTTTCAAAGGATCTACGGTCAGAATTGACACTTATTGTCAAAGTTCATTGTAAAAAAGAAATCTATTTAAAATCATGCTCTTGTCCCCTTTCGTCTATGTTTAAAATTTAATATGCGAACTAATTCAATTCAATTTCTTTTTGAATTTTATTTCTTGTAGCCTGATATAAAATTTTTGGACAAATCTAGGGACTGATATATATATATATATATATATATATATATATATATATATATTATCTGATATTGATTTTAAGGAATGTGAATTTGATACTGAACGACAAAATAAGAGATAGATAACGATAAGATAAATTTGAATAAAATATAATCGATATTTAAATAGAATGAAAATCGAAAAGAAAAGAGTGTTATAAATAAATATTTTGCGTTAGTTAATGTTGTTATGTCTATTGATTCAAAAATGAGTTTCCGTCGTAATGATAAGCGAACAGTGTTCAATAAAATTTTTGAGAGAATGATGAGCTTTTCAATTGCATATTTACCGACTTCTGAATTTACACACTTATTGGTTTATTGACAGTTTTATAAATGCAAAAGAAAGAACTTTTATTTAATTACCTATTTTACAAAATACAGAATATAAACTTATTACTTAATTATCCGTTACATTGAATGTAAAAAAAAAAAAAAAAAAGAAAAGAATTAAGAAATAATCATAAACTTATTAATTAATTAGTAATCGAATTTACAAAATGACAAATACTGGCTGATCTTTCAAATTACTTTGATTTATACTGACTTATTTTTCTTCAGATACAATTAGCTCATAATATAATGAACTTGTCGAGGATAAAAGATTTGCTCTTTCTAACGAATAACACCTCCGATACCGATTGAATTAAAATTTAACAAGGGATCGATTGGATTACGAAGCGAGAACCACTCATGCAAAATTGGTAGAATTTATTAGAATACATTTTTATAATAAATATTATTTAAAAAAAATATATTGAAATATAAAAAATGTATTGAACATATACAAATATTGGAAACCGTTTATGTCATTAGATGTGTTAGGTGAGCGCATGGATGGCCTAAGGTTACAAAAATTATAAAGCATCGATAATTATAGAGGGATAAAATAGCGATCGTTTGATAAATTTTAAGGGCACTAGAAAGCTTTGAAATTTTTTTAAATTGACTCACGTTCAATTATTTATAACAAGGGTCGCGAATGAATATAATACTTCTTTTCTTTTTTTTCCTTTCTACGGGATATTAATTATAACATTATAAAACAAGAAAATCCATCGAGAATCATTTCCAGGTCAATTCTATTTGTAATGTAAAATCTATTTGTATATGTAAAATCTGGTTTTTACCACGATTCCAATTGAACAGATAAAGGAGATATTTTTAAGGGAATATTCCTTTTTCATGGTAGATATTTATTCTTAAGTTTTTATTAATTATATTTGAACTATAGAAAGTGGAAATAAAATTGACGATGGAGATAACGAAAAGTTTGAAAAAATTCGAGATATTTTTTATTATAAAATCGTAACAACATATTTTCTTTTATTTCTTTTTTTTCTTTTTTTTTTTTTTTATCTTATTTTAATTGGAAATTTCAAATTATTATTTCCTACGATTCTTCTCGAGATGACATGATAAAATTATAAATAGAAAAATGTAGTTTCGAAAAAATTGCGTTCATAGTTTCGTCACGATAGAATATGTTAGAATAGTTATACTTACGCGATTAAAAAAACTCCTGACGTTGAAGTTGCTTGTTGAATGGATTTCATTACTCTGTTTCTTGTATGGCTTATGAGTAAGAAAATTGTGGCAGGTCCATTAAACCGCAAAACCTTACAAAATCGACCCAAACAAGAGCTTATATCTATTTGGCTACGCGCCATTCTAGATTTTACAATTTCCTGACCGAAATTTTGCAAATCTTTTCAAAAAAGTCAAACGCGTAAAATCAGAGTAATATGGAAAATATATAAAATATCAAATACCGATTTTTTCAAAACTTTAAACCTCTTTAGTTCCCTTCTAAAGGTATCAGTTTACTTTTTACCCTAAGTAGATCCTTAGGTTAAACATTCTTAGCCTTCAGCGAGGAAAATATTAAATGTCGGAAAAGAAATATATATGTGTATGTGTGTGTTGTATGACAAGTATAATTAAAAAAACAATATTTCGACAAATGATATATTGTTTTATCAAGTGAAATATTATTACTGAAAAGCAGTTTTTAATCGACGTATTTTAATTTATACGCGTTAGTCTAATTTGTAAATTTGATGATAAAAAAAAACGTAAAGACTGTACGAAATGATATAAAAGAAATAATATAAAAATCTATAAGGAAATATTCATAACGATTAAATATTATATAAAAGACGAATTATTCAATCTTGTATCAGATTCAATACATATTTATTTTTCTTCGATATAAAAACTGCGTTAACGGAATAAATAATTTATAATATCTACCTATCTATCTTACTATCTATATATATATATATATATATATCTTTTTTTGGAGTCACGTAGCCAATTTAACGAATCTCGATGAAAATAATATCCTCTTCTGTTTCGTATTCTTCGTAAAGTTTTAATTATGCTAAATACTCGATCGACTTATTAGCAAAAGCAGAGCCGTATCGTCATGGGAATTGCCTTTAGAATTTACCAAGCGAAGTTATACGAAAATAGACATTTACTGACCTGGATCTCTCCATTCCTCGACTTCGTAATCGTTGGGACGTTGACGTAATTTCTTGTTACCGTTTCTACCTAGAGGACAATATACGAACGACGTTTTATCGATATGCTACATCGGTACGGGGTTATTGTGTAAGAATAAAGAGGATAAACTACTCTAAATAAGGAAAAGATAAGCGAGAGAGAGAGAGAGAGAGAGAGAGAGGGGGAGAGAGAGAGAGAGAGGAAACTTCGGCTTCTGCTATATTACAGCAACAGTTTCGCGTAATTAAGCGAATAATTAAGATCATTGTAACGAAGTAAAGTAACTTTGCATATACGATGGTAAGGAAATGCTCTTGTTCGAAGATAAAAGGATAAACAAAATACGAACTTTGATCGCGCGCGAATCCAGGTGTAATTAAGATCATCTTGAGGAAGTAAGTAAGGAAAAAAAAAAAAAAAAATAAGAAGAAAAGGTGCAATGAAGAGAGAAATAGAGAAAGAGAGAAAAAGAGAAAAAAGAGAGAGAGAGAGAGAGAGAGAGAATATAGAGTTGCCCCAACTACCGTCGTTTAATTAATCTCGAGCTTATACTTCTCACGTTACTCGAGAGAAATCGTTCAAGACGGTGAAAATGGCATAAGTAGAAAATAAAGTTTCGGCGTTGAAACAAAGCGTTAATTACCGTTTTTCTTCATTAATGATGTTACATAATACGGAGATTGCGTTGTTGAGGTGGTCGATGGAGCTGGGATTTCTGTAAATAAATAATATTACAAAAGATCAATCATAAAAATGATTCATTCATTCAAAAAAAAAAAAAAAAAAAACATAAAGATAATTACGTTTCATTGGTGTTCTTCTTCTTCTTCTTTTTTTTTTTTTTTGTATAATTCACGATGAAAGGGTATTGTAAATTACAAATAAAATAAAAAGTCTATATTCCTAGTGCCTTTTTTTTGTTCGCAATTGTTTGAAGAGCAAATTAATGGATCGTACGATCCTTCGTCGATTCACTTTGGAAACGTTCGAGTATATTCTTCGCTTTGTTAAAACGATGATACAAACATTTGTCGTATGACTTTAAAATCATTTCTGACTATAATCAGGTGTCGTTCGATGTCGTTAAGCTTGCTCGTTAAATGAATTTAATGAAAAAAAAAAAAAAAAAAAAAAAACAGACGATATTGGAAGAAATGGAAAAATATATATATATATATATATATATATATATATATATATATAATAAAAGAAAAGAAAAAAGTTGAGATAAAAATCAATATCTGTCTATACCTTACTCGAGATTTCAATATCAGAAATATTCGCCCGTTTTTTTCATAATTAAGAAATTTTCAACTAAAGTTCGCTTCTTACGTACACTTATTTTAATAATGAAAGTCTGTAAAACGTTCCTCTATAAATGATTACAAAAGGGCGGGAGAGGGGAGAGGGGCGGAGGGGGCTATTTTTCGAGAAACTTTTAATTCCAGTCAATTTATTCGTTAAAAAAAGAAAAAAAGAAAAAAGAAAAAAAGTAAAAAAAGCCTAGAAAAAAAAAAAGTATGTTCCGTACGGATAAATATATCCTTCGCAAATTTCATCGCCAATTACGACGGTTATGTTGGAAAGGATGCTTGACCTCACTCATCATCGATCGACATTCAATGTTCAGACCATCAATGTCTTATGCAGAGGACTATTGGAAATCAATTATTTTACCATTAGGACGCAGACTTCATAGTGTCGCCAAATAATTATCTATAATTACAAAGTAATGTTTAACCGATTACGTTCTTAGACTCGATCTGACTCAATCTGCCTCCTTTCATGATCTTCAATATCGACATATCAAAAGGAAAGTTACACCGGAAATCTTTTTCCTTCTTTGTTCCTTCTTTTTCTTTCCTTTTTTCCTTTTTTCTGTATTTTTCTTTTCTTTTCTTTTTTCTTTTTTTTTCTTTTCTAATCATAAAAGAAAAAAAAAAAGCAATCGAACGAGATATCATATCGACTCACCATCCAACTTGATAACACCATCAGTTGCTCCCAATGAATTCTGTGCCACACATTTGTACGAACCAAAGTCCTTTGGGCTAACATTTCGTATCTTCAGTAACATGTACTTCGTGTAGTCGTTATCGGAGAACACCGTCACGTACTTGTCACCTGAAACGCCATAATTTGCACGCTCGTTAACTCTAATTACATAGGTCGAGTACAGGTTAAAAGTCGACGCTTCGAAAACTTGAAAATCGTTAAAAACGAACGATCATGTTTCTACGAGTCCTATATCGAGTTTGAAAATATCAAAAACTATAAAAAGAAAGGTGCAAGCTTCGAGCCATCGTAAAAGATAAACGTGTGCAATAAAATCGAACATTACCGGAGACAATCATATCGCCGTTCTCCGTAGTCCAATAATTAATGGCAGTTGGGAAAGCTTCGATGTGACACTCGAGAGTAACGTCTTGTCCAATGTAGGCAGCTTCCAATTGATTTGGAATAGATAGCATTGGCGGAACTGAAAAAGAATAAAATAAACGATTGAATTAATCTTCTAATATTAGCGAATTATAATACAATCAAACTATTTAAGTATAAATATATTTTAATAATACAAAGATTTGAAATTTTATCAATTTTCTATCGACCACTTATTACGCGTCATTCATCGTATTATAAAGCAATGAAGTCATCTCTGTTATTATCGTTATTTATCGTTCGCATTTGATGGATTTTAAAGCGTATTCTCGCAAACGCTTTACGATCCACTAAAATCCTCCCTTTGTCGGTGTGAGAATTTGAAGCGAATGGTATGTTCGTCTCTTTTCCACCTAGAAGTTAAGATCCTTCTCTCTCTCTCTCCCTCTCTCTATAAGGGCAAAACACCGTCCTTAAGTTCTCCGATTATTACCGCTGTATCTACGATGGAAGGATGCAGCACGGCTTCTCTCTCTCTCTCTCTCTCTCTCTCTCTCTCTCTCTCTCTCTCTCAATCTATATAGACACTTCTGAATCGGTAATATCGTGTCACGACAGCCGCCTTTTACGAACCGACGTAAATCACGGTTTACTGCGAACGAAAGCACCCTCGGACGAAGCGGCGAAAGACTGCTCTTATAACCTCCTACTCTTTTCCTATCTCTCTCTCTCTCTCTCTCTCTCTCTCTCTCTCTCTCTCTCTCTCTCTCTCTCTCTATCTCTCTCTGTCTCTCTCTTTCTTGCATACTTTTCCAAGTTATCGGTTGAATCGAAAATTTCCCAGTTCTATTCTTACCTTCTTCTTTCGTACGTGTGAGATCGATCGATAGATCGATGTACGTATGTACATACTTGAATAGGACGTCCTTGAACGTCGTTCGGATTTACTTACGCCACCCGATTGCGCTTCCGAAGGAGTCGCTTAAATTATATTACTTTTGCCCTCGTAAAAATTTTGCCTCGGGACCTTTTCGTTGGTTTATGTTGCCTTCTCAAAGTTCGTATGAAAAAGGAAAAAGAAAAAAAAAAAAGAAGAAAAAAGAAAGAAACACAAAAAAAGAGAAAAATCAAAAAAGAAATAGGAAAAAACAAAATGGGAGAAAAGAAGAAAGAAAATGAAAAAAAAAACAAAAGGAAAAGAAAAGGGAACAAAAAATAAAAATGGGGGAAGAGCAAAATCGTCATGCGTAATTTAAGTGAGCATGGGTACGGGTATAGTGGTTTATCAAGGGATGAGGTGTACAGGGAGAGGGATGATAGAGGAGGGTTGGTTCGAAATGGCTGCATTGGGACGAGCGGACGTACATCGAGCATATCTAGGTCAAGTGGTCGCTCGTAAATCGGTGGCTAAATGAGACGTTGAAAGCCGACCTAATGCATCTTGCTGGACCGAGCTGTCTCTGCCGATGGACAAGCACTCTTTCACTGGACGAAGCTTTTGGAATTAGAAGTTAAGTCCTTCGATAATTTGCAACTTATAAACTTTGATAAATAACTATATCTCAGTAATTAGTTATATAATTATTAATCGTTATATATCTTTGAAAATTTTTCATTAATAAATATTACTTAATACGTTAAGTTGATGTTTTGCACTTTAAAATGATCTGTTTTTCTTTTTTGTTTTTTTTTTTGCAATTGTTTATGACCTTTTGCTGATAAGTTATAAAGCTTAGAAAGATTACGATTCGTAATTATGCATGTAGAAATATAATTCATGGAAAAGTGAATAATTTTTTTCAATAGGAGTAAATTTTTCATATATACTTTTTCATTTATCATTTTACTTTGATCGCAGATAAAGAAAGAAATATTATTGTGTATACGCGAATTTTAAATTTGTTCAAGGCATTTGTTGAAGATATAATATTTAAGAATATTACAATATATTTTATCAAAATAAATTATGTGATACTAATAACGTTATATCTCATATTAGTTCATTTATCAGCAATAAGAAAAATATATCAAGCAAATATTTCATTAGGAACTGTTATTGCTTTTTACTGTATACGACGAGTATGCGTAGAAATATCAATACATAAGTACGATTATTGTAATCGAAATGTAAACACAAATCTCAATCTGTGATTCTTCGGCATCCAATAAAAAAATTCTAGATTTTTCACTTTATTTATTGATTAAATATTAGTTATAAAAGATGATTGATTCGTTATATTCGATTTTTGTGAATTTTTTAGATTATATGCATCAGAAGTATATGACAGTTCGTTTTTTGCATAAAACGATATTGAATGAAAAAAAGATTTTTAAATCACTGTATCTTGCTGGGGATAAATCGAACTGTAAAAATCATTTGTTTAATTACAATTAATGTCAATTAAATAATATAAATGTTCAATGAAATGAATGTATTGTTTTTAAATCTTCTAATAATCCAAAAGATTAAATATCGTAATGGATAAAATGCTTGCCAATTTAATTTTTACAGAAAGTCATATCGAATCGAAACTTTTAGTGGACTTTTATTACACGAAATTTAATTTTAAATAAACATTTCATGTCAATCCATTCAACAATTCAGTACACTTTCATCCGATAGATTTTTGTTATTTTTTTTCCTTTCTTTTTCATTTTAATTTTTATGGACGACGTAACTAAGTGATCGATGAATACTAAAATAATGTAAAAAAAAAAAAAAAAAAAAGAAAAAAAAAATGAATTATTTGTTTAATAGAGCTTACAGTGCACGTTGAGAGTAACGCTTTTGCTGACCGATGGTGGTACTCCGTTCGATGCAATACAAAGATATTTTCCCATATGAAGGCGGCTGATCTTGACGATGTGTAAAACTTCGCCATCGATGACGTTTACTAAAACAGAAAAATAAAATGTGCCTATCAAACATTTGTCTGAAAGTTATGTTATTTTCGTAGGGGAAAAAAAAAAAAAAAAAAAAAACAAACACGCTTTGGAAATGTAAAGGATCGTTAAATTCACGTAACGATACGAATTCTCTGATATAATAATTTTCATCGTATTTTCTTGCTTAACCGCGAATGAATCCTTTCGTCCACGATCCGTAACATTCGTAATTTACGTGATAATGGCAAATATTTTCCAAACGGATCGATATTCAAGGTGTTTGCACAGATTCGCTGAACGAAGAGAACTGCAACGCGAAATAAATATCTATATGTGTTCATTGTAGCCGTATTACCAGATCGTGTACCAGAGACAATAACGTAAGAGAATAAAATAGATTCTTTTGTTAGATATAGAATTATTTGATAGTTTACATACCGAATTTCTACAATGTGAATTGAATGAAAAGTGATCTTTATCCTATATCAAAATAAAATTAATATTAAAATAATAGTAAAAGTTTGGTTTATTCTGCATTGATATGATAAAAAAGCTTACTAGAATGAACAGAGGCAAATACGTTCAGGATTTAAGCTCGAGAATATAATGGCAAATAGTTGTTCAATTAATAAAATGTACGTGTACGTATATTTGATATTAACAAAATGAATATCTTCGAAACTTTTATAAAATTTGTTTCGTTGGAAACATTTTTCTTAATTTTCTGTGACACTTTCTATGACATTTTATTAATATATTATAAACTTAAAAAGATTATGATTTATAATAATACATATGGATACAACAATAAAGGAATAATGATACTAGGTAAAAATAAAGTTATTATTATGTTTCTATCGCATAAAGGAAAAGTATCAATTTGTATACGCAATGTTTAAATGTATTAAAGATATTAATAAAAATAATATTAACGAATGTAATATTATGAATGAGAGAACTATATCTTGCTCTTAATTAAAATGACAATAAAAGCAACATTTCGAATGATATTACGAAGCGAAAAAATATAACTGATGTATACATTGTTTACTTTACCAATTACAAACAAAGAGAAATCTTAAAAAGAAAAAAAAAAAAAAAAAAGGAAAAAGAAAAAAGATATCGTCGTTCTTCGATGCACAATAAAATGTAAATTAAAAAATTAATTAAATTATTAATTAAATTGAAGGAAGAAAGCAAAAAAAAAAAAAAAAAAACGGAAAAAAAAGAAGAAAGAAAGAAAAGAAAAAAAGAAAAAATGAAAAATTTACAAAGGCCTGTAAAGCTTAATAAAAATGTCATCCTTTTTGTATTTTTGACCTGATTATAGTCGTATCTGTGCTTCGCTATTGTCAACGTTGTTGATTAAAAATACTCTTTTGTGTTTTCTATATGATTATCTTTCAAATGTTCCTTCGTGCATTGAAATCGGTCAAGAGTTGCAACTAGGAGAATTACTCGTGAAGAGGAAACCTCTTGGAAAAGCATTGGGTGGTGAGACCTCTTAAGGGTCATTTAGTCTCGTAAGGATTAACATTGGAGAGGTGAGAGGGGAGTTGGTTAGTATAAACGAGTCGTAGTATAAATTAGTGCTCATTCGCGTCGATGCGGGGTTAGTGCAGCTCGCGGGAACTCCAGCTCACTTTGCATAACATTTTCTACCTCTTCGTAGAACGGCTTAAGAATAAGCGGACAGCTTACGAAAGTAGAAAAAAGAATAAGTGGCTGAGTGGCTATTTGGGAATTAGTACGTGATGTATTTCACCGCATAAGCGTAACTCGGGACAATCGTATTTCATTCCCTGTTCTCTTTATCTTTCTCACTCTCTCTCTCTCTCTCTCTCTCTCTCTTTTCTTTTTTTTTCTTTTTTTACTTTCTTCTTTCTCCATTCCTTTCTAGCGTTATTACCGACAACAATTTTCAACATATCTCTTTCTAATATCACGAAAAAAAAAATCGACATATGTACGTTTAACTAATGGATCTATACAATGATTCATAAAAGAAGCTCGTAACGAATTATTACTCGAAGATATTTTTGTAAATAAAAACAAGAAAAAAAAAAAGAAAGAAAGAAAGAAAAAAGAGGATAAATATATTCCAATATTATTTTATATAACAGAGATTATTTTGATTTTCTAACAACTATAAAGAAATATTGATCAATTTGTCCGAATCATGTTTGAATCGTATTTACGTAGATTTACTATTAAAATAATATTATTCATCTGTATATCACGTATAGATAAAACATATACGTTCGCGATATTCAAATCTATATGAACGATATTTCGTTTTCTATCTCGAATGTATATTATAAAAAGAAGTTAAAATGGAAAAACAGATAGAAGCATAGCCTAAAGCATAGGACGTTGAGTAAACATCGAACGAGTTATCCATATACGTTCTTCATGATCTTTATACTAAACCGTTATAGTAAAGCGTTCTTTGACTCGACCTTTGTAAGGACTCCCCTTTGAATCTTCATCCTGATAATCCTCATCCTCTTTCTCTTTCGCTTTGTCTTTGTCATGAACAAACGAACGATGATCGATACAAGCGTGCGAATAATCGCATAAAGTTATGCGACGTGTCCAACGTGAATACGTTTTGACAAAAACACGTTTAAAATCCTCCCTTTGGTATTCGTGATGAAAAGAGAGAGAGAGAGAGAGAGAGAGGGAGAAGAAAAAGACAAAAATAAAAAAAAGAAGAAAAAGTAAAAGAGAAAGAAAGAAAAAGAAATGTAAGGGAATTAAAGGGGTGGAAAAAAAAATAAAGAAGCAATAAGAAAAGAAAAAAAAAAGGAAAAAAAAAAAAGAGAGAGAAACAAGAACAAATAAAAAGAGAAAGAAAAAGGCAAAAATGCGAGGCTAAGTTCGAAGATGCCTAAATGCATATATACGAAGGCGAATAACGCAAGGTGAAAGGAGAAGGAAACCAATCGCATTTTCCGATTGTGGAAAGCGCGAAATGCCGACGACGAGTGTCGACGTGTTCACGTCTTTATAAACGATGGTGACCAAGGGTAAAAAGGGTGAGACGAAGAAGGGTTCGCCAAGCGGACAACCAGCGAGGCGTACCAATGCACGACCAAATAAACTTTATCCTGTAGCACGGACTTGGAACGAAAAGAAGTTACTCCTTCTACTTTTTTCCTTTTTCTGTCTACGAATCGTTTCCTATTCTAACCCACCGATACCCCCTCCCCTCCTCGCCGTCGCTTCACCTTTCTTTTTTCCTTCTTTCCACATTTCTTCTTTTTCTTCTTCTTCTTCTTCTTTCTTTTCTTCTTCTTTTTCTTATCTTCCTTTCTCCTTTACACGTTCTCTATCTTTCTTTTTCTTTAAATCCCGATATCGCGAGTTACTCCAACGTTATATTTATGTCTCATGAACGATCGTATTAAGAATTGTCGAGGTTCTTTCATTTCCTTTTAAGTTCATCAACTGTTTTAACTTTTATTCTTCTTCTTCTTAAGATTGTTTTTTTTTTTTTTTTTCTTTTAAATACAGATGGACGATCTTTTTATTTTTGCATTGTTTCCAATGTTCCATTTGTTATGAAGGTGATCCATCTGGTTAATTGCTTACTTACTTACTTACTTACTTATTCATTCACTTAAAATCTATTTCTTATTTGTTATTATATATATATATATATATATATATATATATTTTTTTTTATTTTTATTATTCAAGATAATTCTATACTTTAGTTCGTACGAACTCTTAGAAAATACCTTTCGTCCATGGACCGATCCTGTATCTATATAATCGCGAAGAAAAGTGGAAGATAAGATCAATGAGCATCCCAAAAAAAAACCATTTATCTTCTGTAACATCCCTTTCTACCTTTTCACTCGATCATCCGTTTATTTGTTTCTTTATCTATTTTGCTCGAAATCGTTGGACCGTTTCATTCGCCATTTGTCGACTTTGTGCCAGTGAGGATCGTGTCCGGTCCGACCTAAATCTCTTGGACGTCTACAGGTGCAGGTAGTGTTCGTCTCCATTCGCGTTCATCCACCTTTCTTACCTTCTCATCCGTTTTCCTTCTCTTACTACAATCTTTTCGATCGATCCATCCCCGCTGTCTTTTCGTGATAGTTTCGTTAAATTCGATTAGTTTTCTCATCTCTCTCTCTCTCTCTCTCTCTCTCTCTCTCTCTCTCGTTTTCTTTCTTCCTTCCTTTTTCTTTTTTTCTTTCTTCCTTTTTTCCTTCCTTCCTTCTTACCTTTCTTTCTGTCTATCTATCTTTCTTTCGCGTTCCATCTCTTTGTCGTTCCTTTTTTCTTCATTTTTCTCGAGAGCAGGTAAAGCCGGACTACTAGATGGAAAGGATCATCGAGGGAATGGAGCGAAGCATAGTTCGAGTTAGCAGAGCTAAAAGAGTCGACACGCTTCCGACACCTTTCACGTAGCGACGAGTACGACACCGTCCTATCGTCCTGGGACTATCCAACGAAGAAAGAAAAAAGAGGAATAGAAAAAAAAAAGAAAGGAAAAAAAAGAGCTGAGGCTTAGGCCGTACATCTCGTACTTACTTGGGTTCTATCTTAGTCCTCGTCAACTCCCTAGAGCTTCGAAGCAACGCGATTGCTTGTCCGAAAGGACGTGCCTCGGCATCCTTCGATAAATCGTGTTACTCGAACTTGAACTTGGTTAAATCGCCTTTCTAATCCTTATAATCTAAGAGCATGATATATAATACGTCCCTTAAAATGATATCTTTGAAATAATTCTCTTCCTCAAGAGAAAATCATTGATAAATGTTATATTAAAAAATATAGATGAAAAATAAATCACAATGTGTGTACATTCTGTAAATACGTTTTTTTCTTTTTCTTTTTTTGTGATCAATTAGAGTATTATTATTAATGTAAACGCGTAAAGATACGAACACGTACGCTGATAAATAATCACAATGTTACATAGTATAATGATATAATTTAGATATATCATAGTATTGTGTAATATCGAGTTATCGATTTGTTTTTTATTTAATATATTTATATTATTTCCTTGAATATTCAATTATCGATCTCTCATTTTTAATAATGTAATTATTAACTTTTCGAAATTACTTTTGCGAGATTCAACATTAACGAAAATTATTTTCCAACTCAAGCCGATTAATTCATAGAACATGAAACAGCTAACCTTCCATTTCCGTGCATTTATAAAACGGCACTTAAAGCAAGTCGATAATGAAGCGCGTTTATAGTCCCGACCTAACGATTCCCTAAGGAAGTCGCATAATCGTTTGAGAACGCGCTTACCGTACTCGAAGAAAACCGCGAAACGACATTCTTCCACACCGAACAACGTTCCATGACATAAATATTTATCAGTATCGTTTGTATAAACGATACAGAACAGCTCGGTTAACTCGGAGATACGGAAAATTCGAGTTTCACGAGATTTTTCTCTATAAGCACAATGATCTTTTGGATTTTGCCTTTAGTTTTCGAAAGAAATAAAAATTTCAATTGAAGTAGAAATTAAATCCAATTTTTATCCGATATTCTTAATAAATCCTTGAAAAATCTAGAAACGTATAGCCAAGAATCTCACCTTTCCTCGTTATATATCTCGTAAGTAAGCTTTCCGTTATAGCTTTCTTCGTAGATAATTCACAACTTTTCTCATAGCAAGTAATTAAGAGAGTAATTAGCATCGATCGAGATGAAAGTCGACTAGTCTATGAATGGACAAGGTCTGACGTTACGTTTCAGAATTAAGGAGAACGTCCATTATTTATAGGAGAATCTCTTTCGTTCGCTCGAACGTTTCTTGATGAGCTCGATCGAAGTGCCACGCCTTGCGTTCTCCAAGAGCCTTCTCGATTAGGTACGTTCGCTCGATTATGTCTAACGTCGAATGTTCCAATTCGAAAGGTTTCTAGGTCGATCGAAATGACGAACGACTAACGTGAGTATATTATATCCCCGATAGTATTAAATCTTAATCTCGTTTTCTATTAACCTCTATTTCCTTTATTATCAATGTACTTTAGATTACTCGTTCGTTTTTAGTTAGTTACTTGTTCCCATTGAATTTTAATTATTTCATCAAATAATCGTATTAATTAAAGTTTCAATAAATATCATAGTCATTTCAAATTTTCATTAGATAACCTCGATAGGCGTCTTCACATTAATGAGAACGTTATCAATTCGATTGATTTTTATCTTAACGTTAATATCTGTTTTAGATTATATCCATCGACACTTTCAACTTTCGTTCGTTCACTAAGATTGGATTAACAGACGTTCGGTATTGTTCTCTCGTTGCAATCCTCTTTCTGACTTTCGATCCGGCTTAAAAGTGAACTTCGTAGGATGCTCGATTAAATCTTAATCTCGATAAACACAGTCTGCCCTCTTAATTGTTCGATCATTTTCTCTCTCGGTTCGGTATCTCTGCCACGATATCTTCGAGTTTTCAATTGCCCAATGAAGCGTCCTAACCCCAAGGATTCGTTCATTTATTGGAAACTTATCACGTGATCTAAACGAGCAATTTCTGCGTCCTTGCTCATCCTCTTCGCGAATGGTTTGGAAACGGTGACGATGACGATGACGATTGCAACCAATAGTACACGTTTCGGTATTATACGTCGTCCTTGTTAAAATAGAACCCAGTGTCAGTTCCTAATTCCTGATCCGTAATGGTTTAATTTACACCGAACGCATCCGTCCAACCACGAACGTCATTCTCCATTTGAGTGTAGTTACGTGCGTACAGCGGAAGCCTCGTTGTTATCGAGTGGAGGTTATTGCTCTATACGCCTCCCTACCCCTCCGCACGATGTCCAACTTACCAAGAGCGCCGAAAATCATCGAACGATAGCCATGGCCAGTGGTACGTATCATCAATGAAGATCATGCTTAATTAATCGTGATCGAGAACTCACCGATCTTGCCATCGTAGTTTATGCTCTTGCCATCGGCCCGTCGCCACATGACGTAAGGGGCAGGATAACCTTTCGCTTTACAGGTCAACGTCACATTTGTTGCTTCCCTTACAACCATGTCCGTACTGGTATCCTTGTCAATGATCGATGGTGGTACTACAAAATAAATACTTTTATTATTCGAACGTTTGGATCATAGTAGAAACCTATGATAAATTAATATTAGATTTAAGGACATCGATTTTCCTTTTTTTCTTTTCTTTTTTTTTTGTTTTGTTTTTTTGTTTTTTTTGTTTTTTTTTTTTTTTCTTAACCGAAATCCATCATATCGACATTAGTTCAGGACGTTGCATCAATCAAACTCAATGTAAAAAATTAATATCCGACTATTCTTTTACTTTGAGCATATAAAATTATTTAGATATTCGTTCAAATTGACAGATTCCGTAAATCAAATATTAAATATGTTAGATACATGCACGAGATAAAAACGGAAATTAAAAAGGCAGGAGGAAGGGAATATTTATGTAAGAAAATTCATTCGCATTGAGTGACGTCATGCTATCATAAAATCGATCTTACCGACAACTTGTACATAACCCTGCCTATATCTCATAGGGTCTGTGTTCACTTGACACATGTACCATCCACGATCGCTCTCCTGCGTTTTCTTTATATGAAGATACCACGAGCGATGGTCGTTGTACGATAGAGAGATCCGTGGGTTCTGGGTAATCACATTTTGGTGGATCGACAATATCGTTTGAGTATCGACCCGTACCCAAGCCACCTGAAAACACGTTATAGCGCAAAGACTCGTTCGTGAATACAGTCTATAGAAAATAGCTTGACTTTATTCGTGAATAAATTTCTATTTCTCGTGTTTATAAAATAGAAAGGGGAGAAAAAACGGAAGATAGAGAAAGATAAAGAAAAAGAGAAAGAGAGAGAAACAGCAAGACGAAGAAATGTTTGCGTATTCACTGGTAATAAAAAAAAATTTGCTACAATAAAATTAAATCGAAAGGAGAGAACGTCGATTGTAATTTTCCTATTAGACAAACGAGGAAACATTCTTAGTTTGAAAAAGAAAGACAAAGACGAAGAGAGAGAGAGAGAGAGAGAGAGAGAGAGAGAGTGAGAGAGAAAGAAGAAATGATAAACCGGTGCAATGGAAATACTTTTTCGTAAAATTGATCGAAAAGAATGTCCATTTTAAAAATGTTTTCCATTTCGAAAACATTGCTAGCTCACGTTAGATGCAACAACTTTATGAAGTTATCGTTAGTAAAGTACAAGATAATGTCACGAATCGAACGATAAATGTTTTAATACGTGAAAAAGCGTTTTTAGATCGATCAGTTCGCAGCTCGTGAAGTGTCGCAATGAAGAATCGTAGGAAAAAACATCATCGGGATTACATAGACTGGCAATCTAAAAGGTGCATTTATCTCGAATCGATATAGAAAGATGATTCAACGTTCACTCTTTTACTTTCTTTAACGCATCTTCGGTACGATAAAAACAGAATGAGGTCTATGTTTTGCTATGAGATAATATATAAGGGTTTCTTTCCAAAGAAGTTTTATATTCATATTTTATAAAAGTGAAAATGGGTCTGCTGTGTTCTTGAATATATAACTTTGTTTTTAATATTGAGAGCAAAAAACGTGACTTGAAAGTCGCGCACACGACTAAGGAATTTTAATAATTTATACGTTCTACCCCTAATTGCATTTTATAAACATATTATTTATTTAAATTAATATTTTATTATATATAAGAGAAGTGAAATTTTCATTCGCTTGGTGTTTCAAGAATTTAAAACATTACGAGAATGAGTTTTTCGCAGAAAAAAAAAGAGAAAAAAAAAGAGAAAAAACAAAAAGGCACGAGAAGATAATTATTGCATTTTCTTTTCTTGTCTTTTCTTTTTTCTCTCCTTTCTTTTTCTCTTATGCCAGTGAAATTATAAAAAAAAAAAAAAAAAAAAAAAGAGATCTCATCTAGGGAAAAAGGATAGTTTGTTTCTTCTTTTTTTTTCTTTTTTCTTTTATTTTAGCATACGTTCGAGTTACCTTATGTTATTCTATACCTTAATAATAATTTACAACAACTACGTAACTATAAACGTCAAGTTTAGTCACTCGAAACGTAGTACGAGCGGCGATGTCATCCACGTTATCCTCGAATATCGTTGACGAGAAAGTAGAGGAAAATGAATCCCGCGGCTCGATGCTTTTATCGAAACGATTCGGGGATCGCATTTCCGAAGCGCTTTCGTCCGGCAAACGATTTGCAAAATCGTTCGACCGTCCAATCGGATCAGCCGGCTTTTCTCGATTGGTAGTAAAGTAATGACGCGATAAGAAATTAATGTTACGAATAAAACGATTTTTTTCTATCACATCAAAAAGACGTAACTTTTCGACTAAATGAATACGAATTTATTCGTTGAAAGCAAAACAAAAAAAAATATATATATATATACATATATATTAATTTAACTCATAAATCTTTTCTAAGACTCTCTATGTGATGAATGCTATCAATTTATTCTATTGTTGTCAGATCTCAATTAACTGAAGGAAAATGAAGCAATTATGCAAACGCCTTGTCGGAGATGAAGGAAATAACGGCATCCAATTCGCAGTACGCGAACCGTAGCCATGGAAATATTTTCATTAATATCTTCCATTGTTCTCGAGCGTCCCTTTCTCACTTGTCTCCCCTATCGGAGCTATGGTTAAGGATAATTCGATAATTATTCTATCTTAGTCATACAAATATCTAGCATATTCCTAATCGTTAAATCTTCAATATCAATTTTAATTTATATATATATATATATATATTTTTTTTTAATTTATATTACATTGAAATAATTACTTTCTATACAAAGAAGATGAGAAACATGAGACTTACTTTATAAGTTTGAAGATTATCCACGATGCATGCCAAGAGTGCATCGCGTCCCACGCTGACGGTCACATTTTGTATTTCCTCCGCGAACCTTGGAAATCTTGGATCTGAAAAGAAAAGAAAAGAAAAAAAAAAAATAAAAAAAAAATAAAAAAAAAAAACAAAAAAAAAAAAAGAAAGAAAGAAACATCGTTGTTACTTCGTAATGAAGGAGACATTTCCCCATCTCTCTCCGTTGTCGTTTATTTCTATATCTTTTTTTTTTTTTTTTTTTTTTCTTTCTATTTGTATAGAGAAGAAGAGACGATGAGAGAATTATTCGTTATCGTTATATCGAAGATTTAAGATTTTCTCTCGTGAAAGATACTTTCGAATCATTATGTGCCGTAAGGCATAATGAGTTTCGAAAAGTTGAACCACGAAGCATCCTTAGGGACTTTTAGATTCTCTAATGTCTTTATTACGCATCAAGCATCTTGAATTATTTATAGGCATGAAGAAAAAGCCGAGGAGAAAAAGGAAAGAACATGGAAGTAAGAAAAGAAATTCGTCGGATAAGATGGCCGACTGTAGGAGAGGGAGAAAAAAGGACTTGAAAGAAGAACAGGTACAACGAGCTTTGTGAAAAGCTTTGGTTACTTTTATTTCTTTTTTAAGAGAACGACCAGTACCACGGTAAGAGAGTTACGTTAATTAAGTCCTCCGTGCTTTATTATATAAACAGTTCAGCTTGTTAATTGCCGTTTCTATGTCCGCATATTCTATTCTCGAGATTGTACCGGTAACGTGTAATGAAGAGTTCCTTTTTGACAAACGACCGATCGAAATATGAACGCTATTGGAAAGAAAAGGAAAGGAAAATATTTCTTTAAATGTATCATTTTTTGTTATAACTTTGACGAACTAAGAAAAAAATTAAAAGAAATAAATTCAAATGTCGACAAATATATAATAAATAATTTATATTAATGTATATAGATTTGATTTTGATTCTCGAATCGATGTTAAAAACAATATGTCGTTTAAAGATATATCTCCGTTCAATTATCGATATTAACGACATTTTTACAATCATTTCAATGAAATTCTATTATTTTAATTAATTAATTTAATCCACAAGAAAAATATTTATATTTTGCAATAGGAACGACAGATGACGTGCACTGGGTATTACATATGACTCATAAAGATTTCGAAGATAACGCTTTCCAGTATAGTGATCACGTTGGATTATAACGTAGTCGTAATTAATCAACTAAAAGCCGTTTCAAATTGAAATTTCCAAATGCAAGATCTCCAGGCTCTCTTTTAATATAAATTACAATGAAATCATATACGTATTTACGTACGAACATTAAATTTACTCGTAACAAATATCCTTCTCTCAAGTATAACGAAATAAATTCATCTATAATAGCTCATAGGGAAAATAAATGAAGCGAATGAATTGTGTTCATCAAAATCGAATGTTATTGGTATGATCCTTCCTTCTCATCCTCATCGAAACCCGTCAACCAGTAAACAGAACGAACTGGCCACGAATTTTATGCACCTGTCTGCGTTATATTAAATAAACATCCTGGAGAATTCTGAATGAATAATTAATTTTCCGTACGCTCGGTTCTATCTACGCACAATGCATTAATGATAATGAGAGATAGACCGTTGGAGCCCGTCGGAATTCATAAGCACGTCGCTCGAAAGTCGTTATCAAACTGATTAACAAGCTTTGATTAAAGCGAAGCCGCGTGCTGTTGCTCACAGGTCTGTTGCTTACGTATAACGTGTCACTAACGTGACTCCAGTATTCTCAGTATTTTGGATAACGAGTATAATACAACGATATACCCAAAGCTTTAATTCTACGTCATCGTTTAAACATGAACGCGATAGTCGTTCCTTGATGAATACAAATTCAGTTTCATGTAATACAAGTGCTACCATTTTCTTTAACTATAGATCTAAGATACCTATGATCCTACCATGTTTGCATCGAGATATCTCTTCTATGAAGAACTTTGGATTCTACTATACTGACTCTTGTAAAGCGATTGTTCTTAATAGTGCTGACTTAACAGATATGACTTCTTTGAAGAAGAATAGTTAATATAGTTAAACTCTTGTAACATTGTTATGTATAATTTTATTCAGAGATAAACTCTACGTTTAAACATCGTACGATGATGATATTGTCGTCCTGTTTGCTAATATTCAAAAAGAATATTACACCGCTTTCATTTACGAAGATTACATACGTTCGACTTGTAACATTGCTCTCGTTGTTTTTATCTGACAATGGTTATGCTCAAAAATTCATTGCCCTACATGAAAGTATCTCTTTCGTGTATCACCAAAATATCTATAAAAGGCTATGAATTTTTCTTTACTCTACTTCAGAATAATAAGAATCTTGAGATTTGTTTGAACCGAAAGATATAGTAATAGAAATCTAAAAATATTTATTATATCCTCTGACATTCTAATGAAAGACGACGACTTCTTTTTTGTTACATGTTACGAGGATATAATAATAGAAGGATTTTTTTCCCACTTTTAAGGATATATATATAGACGTAGATTATAATGGATGACGATGTATTTGTCTACGCTTTGAAAGGAAATACGAAAAAAAAAAGAAAAAAAATAAAAAAAAAAACAAGAAATACTGAGCTAATACGAAGTACGAATAAAACATGAGCAGCTGTATATATAAAATATGACCAGGGAAGTGATACGAATAGAAATTGAACTATTCTCGCTAATAATGAATGAAAATTCCATTGAAGATTCTTTCATACGTTTATATATAAAAGTTGATATTTACATTAATAAAAACAATAAATATAATATGAAAATATTACAGAAAAATTTCTATCATTTATACTCATACCATATTTTGCAGTTAGAGTATAAATATATAAAATACACGAAGTGAAGTAATCAACTGCAATGAATTAAGATATATATCGTATTTATATCGTATCTAGGTTAGAGGTCGGCCATAAAAAGACTAATAAATTTAAGTTTTCTAAATTGACGATTTTTTCTTGATATGAATTATTCGTTAATTAATCTATTTTATTATTTATGATATAGATATATCGTGGCTTAGATTTTTGTTAAAAAAATCGACGAAAAAAAAAAAGGAATAAGAAAAAGAAATATACATTAAAGAATTTAGAATCACTCCTAACAATTTTTACCTTTTCTCCTTTTTGCGAACAGACACGTAGTACCTCTTTGAAAGATCCAAAACGAATACTTCTATATAATTCACTATTATGTGAATTCGAATTAATCATATTTAAACCATCGTATACATTATTATTATTATTATTATTATTATCGTTTAATATCTCATCTAATTGATACGATAATCGATATAGAACCCTTATCTAAAATTATCCATTATTTTCCATTTTCCATTTATTATACAAAACAACGTTTAATTTTCTTCGACGATTGTATCCAAATAAATCAAAACTAAGATTATATAAAGTCGAGCGATTATACCGATATTAATTAAACTATTCGAATCTTAATTATGCTATAATGGGTTTGCTAAAGGGAACAACACCGTGGCCGTTTATATTTTTTTCTTTATGGAAGACAAGGACGCTTCCAGAGAGTATTTCATTAAGTCAAGAAGCTTAAGGAAGAAAGGAGTGACGCTATTTAAAAGTTTTGTGAAACTGTAAATATCTGCGCTTCGTTCGTTAAGGACGGTTATATTAAAGTCTCTCTCTCTCTCTCTCTCTCTCTCTCTCTCTCTCTCTCGCTCTCTCTGCCTATCTCTTTCTCTCTATCTCTATCTCTTTTCCTTTCTTTTCTTGAGAAAGAGAAAGAGAGACAAACAGAGAAAAAGAGAGAGAGAGAGAGAGAGAGAGAGAGAAAATATTACAAATTCGTACGAATTTTGGGGCAAAACTCGAGTAAATTTTCGACTTTCTTGGAAAGTAAGCATATATCCGTACGCTCTAGAGAATTGTAAAACGCGTTAATACATCGAACTGAATGAGAGGAGATTCGCGAAACTGCATTGAAGCGTACAAGAAGTTAACGGTTCAATGGTTAAACCTGCCGTTTTCACCTGCCATTTCGATTGTACGTACGTGCGAGATAACATTCGAGATAGTTTTACTATAGCATTTCGTCTAACTGTCGAAAGAAGTTTTCCATCGACCTTAGAGAAAGCTTGACTAATACCGGAAACGTTCAAGACCTCACGTATGGTGTCGTTCATGTATCACTGCCGCCTGCGGTCAAATATTCTTCTGATAAAAAATACCAAACTTTCGATGACCCGATGAAATGTAGAGATAGATAGAATGAAAAAAGGGAGGAAGAGGAGGGTAAAGAGAAATGAGAGAAAAAGAGAGAGAAAGAGAGAGAGAGAGAGAGAGAGAGAGGAAAAGAGAAAGGAATATGTTTGATGTTTGCTCAAAGCTCCATCGGGATTTCACCGATTTTGTTCGCAAATGGATAACGGAACTCGTTTCAATGCGGGTAACCATTTGACATCGTGGCTTTTATGTCAGTTAGAAACTACGAACTGAACGTGTTCGTTTCATTCATTTCCTCTCTCTCTCTCTCTCTCTCTCTCTCTCTCTCTCTCTCTATTTCTCTCTTTATCTATCTCATTTTTTATCCTTCGCCAGAATGATATTAATATTTTTCTACATTGAAGAATATATTGGATGGTCACTAAAAAGGATGTCAATTTAACGAGAACAATGTAAGATATATACATATATACATATACATACATATATATATATATATTTATATATATATATATATATATATACATGTATGTATGTATGTATGTATATATTTATCATGGCATTTGATGCCTTACTTACAAAGCCATCGTAAATGAATAAAATCCTTAAGGGTTTATCTCAAACGAAGTTAAAGTTTATTGGTTTAGCCGCAGTAAACGGAAAAGAAGTTGCACGAACGTGCTCAATAATCCGTACCACGAGATTATCCGAGAGCCAGCAAAGCGTTTCTTTCGACCTTGCCTTCGAGCTCCTGATTCGTACGCGTGCACTCTTTTTCTTAGAAATCACAATGGAATTTTAAAAAGTCAAGTAGCTACGAAGTTACATTACCTGGATATAAGTATATATATATATATATATATATATGCCTACAAATTTATTAAATTCGTGAATTTTCTTCTTCTTTTTTTCTCTTTTTCTTCTTCTTTGTTTTTTTTCTTTTTTTTTTTTTTTTATTTCTTTTTGTTTCTTCCCCGGGATTTTATCGATCTCGCTTGAATTCTTTGGCCAACGATTTGGCGGATGGGTTTTCATTAAGATAAAAATAAAATAGTCGAATGAAGAACGAAGAAAGGCATGATCGACGAATGAAGAAGAAAAAAGAAAAAATGGGAAAAGAGGAAGGGGAAAAGAAAAAGAAAGCGAGGGAGTGGCGGGGGGGGGGTTGGGAGGTGGAAGGTCGTGGTGAAAAGGATAAAAAAGAATAAAAAAGAATTTTGCATACCATCTAGTGAACGTTGGTGATTTCTGAAAGAAAACGACGCTCACGAAGAAATTAAGAAAAGAAGCAGAGGAGGAAGGAGCAAAAGTAGAAGTAGAAGAACTAGAAGAAGAAGTGAAAAAGAAAAAGAAGAAGAAGAAGCCTTGGCGATCGACGGTTCTGTCTTCGACGAAAGTTTGAAACTTCGGTGCGAAATTAAGGTGGTACAAAAAAAAAGAAAAAAAAGAAAAAAGAGAAAAGAAAAGAAAAGGGGGAAAAAAAAGAAATGAGCATCATTACCGCATGGCAACGTACGAAGAAAACTTAAAGGTAGGCGGTCTGAAAGGGAAAAATCGAGAACAAGATAAGGAAGAACGGAGGATAGAAAATAAAAACGTAGAATGAAGAAGACAGGAAGATAGGTTGTAATTATAACTACTTACGCGCTAGCGACTAATTCAATTTTCTCCGTCTGGTAGTCGATTTCGAAAGCAAAATATTCGAAATGGCATGCAAAAACCACATTGTAATATTAGGAATACTTGGAACGTGTCGTTGGATAATATCTATTCTCGTCGCAACAATCGTCTGATTAATGAAAAAAGGAAAAAAAAAAAAAAAGAAAAAAAAAACGAGAAATTAAGAAAAACAGACGCGAGAAGAAAGAAAAGAAACAGAAGAAGAATAGAGAGAGAGGGAGAGAGAATGAAACGAATAAGAGAATGATGATGATTTTGTGAATTTCTTATTGACAGAAAAAAAAAAAAGAAAAAAACAAAATTAAACAAAAAAGAAAAAAAAAATCACAATTCGTCTTAGTCCCCTTAGAAATAAGCAAGCTCCTCATTGGTTGAATTTGAAAGGGGATATCGAGCATGAGGTAACATTGGTACATATATGTGGATTTATAAAGAGAAGATTTGGAACCCGATGTACTCGGTTAGAAGAGGATGAGTTAGAAATGGTCTTCTCGAATGCGACACGCATGTACTTGGCACACCGATACAGTGCTAGTTACTTAGCGTTTACTAACTATTCACCGCCCGTTCGTCTATCCTACCAATCGTTCCCACGAATTTCCCAGTGCATTGTTCGGCCGTATTCATGAAACAAGACCCTGTCGAAATTCGAGTACCTGCGATAACCGAGAAGACTACCCTTCCCCCTCCCACCCCCCTACTCCCTGCCCACCATCCCTCTTTTCACCCAAGCCTCTTCCTACAGCTCTCCTTGTTTCTATCGCAACAGTACACATATCTACGTATCGTACATACTTACACGTATTCACTAGCTGGCTACACTTCTCTACAGTCAATGGCACTTCGAAACGCGTTACGTGCACATGTCCGTGACTTTCACCGCTTCACCAATTTACGTCCAATGGCTACGAGCTCGATAGGAGCCCGTTAAACACAAGTTTCCGAAACGGTTTTCCTACCCCCCACTCCCCCCCCCCCTCCCTTGGCCGCCCCCAGATACTTTGATAAGGATATACTATTTTATAACTTTCGATATATGTATCTATATTGGTTTTCTCATGCTTTTCTTTTTACCCTTTCTATCTCATTTCATTGAATTATGAGCGAATGATCGTAAATAGAAAAAGAAAGAAAGAGAGAAAGAAAGAAAAAAAAAAAAAAAAAGAAAAAGAAAAGAGAAAAGAAATTATTCATCGATTATTTATTTATTTTTATCTTTTTTTTTTTTCTTTCTTTCTCTTTCTTTTTGCCATTATATTAAGAATAACTATTTTATTCTACACTAACTCGGTTTTATCGTTGTAAAATTTTCATTAATATTCATGAGAATGTGCGTGCAATTTTCGTTGCGATCCTGTCTCCTGTATTAAGATCCAAGCATGGATTTTTTTTTTGTTTTCGAATACATCATATAATACACTAATGTAACTATATTACCGATAGGATTTTTTTTTTATTTTTTTTTTTTTTATAATACTGTATTATATCATAATTAATCTTTTTTTTCCTTTTTTTCCCTAATTAATTGTAAAATTTGTATTTTTATAGAAATACATCCTTTCGATCATGAATATTCTCTTATTTCATGTTGATCTAGATTTTATACAAATGGATTACTATATAAGCGTATTACCTGAAACGTGCAGTTACGATTCTGATAACTTCACGACGGATATAGCGAATCCCACGAAATAATACCGTCACTCTTGTCTTATCTAAATGTAAACTGCGTTACCGTGACGCACCGTTAACACGGTCGATCCGGGTGATTAGGTCGCAAACGAACCGTAAACATTATATTATTCATCGTTCATTCGTCCTTGACAGAGTTTAATTAACTTACTTTGTTACTTCGCTCGATTGGCAGCAATAATATATAAGACGCTTTAAATGCGTTCGAAAATAAAAATGTTCATTTATTTTTTGTAAGGAAAAGAGAAAGCAAAAGACGGAAAAAAATCTAATATAAATATATGATATATAATTCAATGTAAGAATAAGTAATTTTCCTTCATAAAAAGAAAAAAAAAGAAAAAAAAAAACAAAAAAGAAAAACAAAAAAAAATTATTTATTTAGCGAACGGATCAAATATCGTTCGATAATATTACATTAAAACGATTCAACCAAATACTATCTCATGGAATAGATATGCTAAGTTGAAAGGAGATGCGATCTCGCATATCCCCCATCACCACCACCACCCCTCGATAACTGGTATTATCATAAAGACATCGGCAAGCGTAGAAAAGCGTGTGTTGGCTTTAGGAAACGAATATACGAAGAAATTTTTCCTTTCTTTTTTAAGAGAAGGTTCCGCTATCATAGGATTTTTCCGACGACCAATGTCACATGATTAATCCCACGAACTAGGGAGAAGGATTGAGGGAAGAGCGTATCAGTAAGAGTAAGAATGAAACGGCGTCTTCGAAGGAGAAAAGAAAAAAGAGAGAGAGAGAGAGAGAGAGAGAGAGAGAAAAGAAAGGAAAAATAAAAAGTAGAGAGACAGAGAGAAAGAGAAAGAGAGAGAGAAGGAAATACTCTCGTGTAAGTATCAAGAAAATAGGGGAAAGTAAGAACTAACGTGATGTGGGGTGGTCGAGGTAGGGATATAGGGGATGGAAAGGAGGGAGAGGAATAAAAGTAGATAAGGAAGGAACAAGAAAGCTTACTATCCCGCGAAATGTCGGTCTTCGAAAGAGAACTAAAGGGAGGAAGAAAGTGTCATAGAGGGAAAAGAGGGAGGGAGGTGAGTATAGCTCGTATTGTGTCGTAACGAATGAATCACGCGACAACTTCGGTACGTCGGAACGCAATCATGGCTAGTAGTAGCGCCTTAAAGGTGGTGCTTTGCCATTTCCACCAGCATCGAAGAGCTTTGGAATCACGGAGGCGGCCGTTATTGATCGACGAAGCGGGCAAATAAAGGGGCTGAAGGGAAAGGAAAGGAAAGGAAAGGAAAGAGAAGGGAAGGGAAGGGAAGGGAAGGAAAGGAAGCGGAGGAGAAGGAGGAGGAAGAAGAAGGGATGGAGGAGGAGAAGGGCCACTTAGAGAATCATTGCAAGCCGAAACTCTCTCTCTCTTTCTCTCTCTCTCTCTCTCTCTCTCTCTCTGTCTTTCTCTCGATATCCCTTTCCATCTCCTTTCGTACGTTTGCAAGCAGTCTTTGGTACTATAGATCTCTTGAAGCGTAAAAACCAACTCGAAATTGCGACAAATTAGAAACAGGAAACCAAGAGGAAGAAGTGTGGAAATTATCTTTTAATTCTTTTTCTCTTTTTTTTTTTTTTTTCTTCGTACGTAATCTATATAAATTTTCTTTCGAGTTTTTTTTTTCTTTGTTTCCTTTTTTTCCCCTTCTTCTTCATGAAAATTGATGGATCTATGCCATTAATGTAGGTGAACTTAATCGGATCGACATCTGGAAAGAAAGAGAGAGAGAGAGAAGAGAGAGGAGAGAGAGAGAGAGAGAGAGAGAAGAATTATAAAAATTCAATTTAATTTCATTTTCTTGACATTAAGTGCGATTAAGTATAACTTAATTATGAGTATCTACCGTAACGAATCAGCAGGCAGATTATGGACGAAATGCGATTAAAGCGGTCTCCGCAGGCGCTTCGTGCACTGACCTCGTAAATGTCATCGTAAATCTGATCGTTAAACTTCAAGTTATAGGAGTGCGAAAGGTCTAAAAAGTCGTAATCCAAATAGCTGTGAGTGCGCGTGGTCTCGTCCATCGTTCGTACAGTCTAATGGATGCTAACAAATCGATGAGAGTTTTGATGATGGCACGATAAAACAAACGGCGTGGTATATGTATATGTGTGTGTGTGTGTGTGTGTATGTGTGTATTCCACGTTTATAGATACATATTTTTAGATCATGAAATTTTGATATGAAAAATTCTATGTTCGAACTTTTATTGTTCCTATAATATATGATTTTTGTAGAAATTTTAAAGAAAATAAATATTACAATAAAAAGTACCACACTTGGATTCCCATTGACACAAGTAATAAATAATTTTTATTGAAACTTTGGAGAAAAATATATTACACCGTTAATTAAATAAATGTTGAAGCAAAAATAATAGGGAAAATTGTATTATCATAATTTTTCTAATGAAATTTAATGAGAGGAAATTCAATCTTTTCGCGTATGCACTTACTTCATTAAACATTGTTATTTTATAATTCTGCTGCCGCATGCATATTCGAGAATTTAAATAAATAAAAATCTACGATGGTCGTCGCGGAGGAAATAAAAAAAAAAAAACAAAAAAAAGAAAAAAAAAAGGAAGAAAAAAGAATACAAAGAAATGCACTGGTTCGAACATAAAATGAACAAACGGAGGCGAGGAAAAGCTCGACACGAAATGGTCCGTTTCACGACTTTTCCAAACTGACTTTAGATACACGAGTGTTATTAACGTTACCCGCGGAAACATCCTCCCTCATCCTCTCATGGCCTGGTTATTTATTTCGGCTTTTAACAACAACGATAACAACGGTTGAAACAAAACCTACCGGCAGTAAGCGTGACGCGCAACCGCGCGAATCTGATTTGCTGACATCGAGTGTGTGTTAGAGGGTGTGTATGAGTGAAAAAGAGAGAGAGAGAGAGAGAGAGAGAGAGAGAGAGAGAGAAAGAGAAGGGGGAGGGGATAGAGAGATAGAGCTTTTTCGATACCCGAACGATACCCGAGAGATATCCTGAAGCTTTCGATAGCGATTTTTGGGAGATTCGATCGTTCGATCACTCACCGTCATTGTAGTTATCCACCAACGATACATCCCGAGCAGTTCGATGATGTTCCAAGGTCGAATCTCCGAGTATATCCAATCTTCTCTCCTGTCGTCCTGAAAGAAGACAAAGTGAAATTAGAATGTGATGATTGATCGAATTGCGACGTCATAATAATGACGAACATTCTCGTTCTTCGACCTCTTTCTCTTTTTCTTTTTTTTTTTCTCTTCTAAAAAAATGAAAACATGAAAATGAATGGATCGAAATGAATTTATTGTCTCATTTCGTATTAGAATAGCTTTCATTTCAAATTTAAACCATAACACGCCCTTTTTTTTTTTTTCTTTTCTTTTCAAGAAATTACTTTAATTTCGTCCTGTAATTTGTTTTTCTTTTTTTTTTTTTTTACGAAATAAAGACCTAGAAAGTATGGTGGCAGAAGGGATGTGGGCGTTTAAAGAATCGCCTTCTCGATAAAAACTTCCTAATGAAGCCGAGCGATATTTTTCATCGAGGGGTGGAAGTCACGCAACTCGATATCGTTTCGTTCACATCCCTCAGGTACATCATCCCCGCGAGGATAGCGTTTCGTTAGCGTGACATAACACGGACGCCAAACGAGCCAGTAATTTTAGCGCGAAAACCGAGCGAGAGTCCCGACGAGTGTGAAATTTCAACGTTTCACTTATAAACTCGCGAGCTTCTATAGCCTAGAGCTTCGCATAGAGCGACTCTCTCTTTCTCTCTCTCTCTCTCTCTCTCTCTCTTTTTCTTTCTCTCTTATTCTCTGTACTTTGGATTCTTTCCTTCAACTTTACGATTAATCGCACGAAATAAGATGGAAAATGCAGAAGAAAGAAAGAAAGAGATTTATAGGTCTGTATTTTATTTCGCCTTGGCGTTTTATTCCGTTGATTAATGCGAATGGTTGTGTCATTTCGGAAAGATGAGAAAGATGGTAAGATAAATTGGACGATGGATGAGAACTTGTTGTATCGATGACGTGTATATATATATATAGTATATATAATATATACTTTGAGAAATTCGAAAGAAACTTGTCATTGTTTTAATATTTTCGAAATGTATAGAGTGACGATATATGAATTGAATTTTATCATATGCTAAATGAGAAATTGCTTCGACGAAGAAAAAAAGAAAAAAAAAAAAAAAAAAAAAAAGAAAAGAAAAAAAGAAAAAAGGAAAAAGAAAAGAAAAAAAGAAAAAAAAGTATATCCTTTTCGTTTCTCCAAATTTTACTATCGTTATCGCGATCGAAACTCGTTTTATTGCAGGACAGGGCACCGTACGATATTACCGTGGCAATAACGATAAGTGAAAAAAGTTTTCTGGTCTTCTCGTTGTCGTTACACGTATACCTACCTCTTTCGTGCATGCAAGTCGTAGAAATTATCCAAAGTCGGTAGGATTATATGAAAACCGTTTGTCCCGAGTTTAACGATGTTCAAGTGTCGACGCTTCTCCAATAGTTACACAACTTCGTGCGTCTCATAAATGCGAACCGCGGTGCAATTTGAGGATAATTACATTCGCAGATGACAGAGGAGAAAATTACTTGCGTTATGAGTAGACTCGAGTAGATTGTACGAGGAAATGTAAATTTATAAAAGCCAATGGAACCATTTTACGTTTTCTACCGTGGTAAAGTGAAAATTTTAATTACATTGCGGGGGAAAAGGAAATAACTTACCGTTAAACGTGTATACATGAAAAGTATACATATGTACGTAAATAAGTAAGTACGTATGTATGTATGATGTTTCTTTTCTTTTCTTTTCTTTTTTTTCTTCTTTTTCCTTTTCTTTTTTTTTTTTTCGATTAAAATCCGTGTACTCAAAGAATCGTACGAGTAATTCGACCAAAGAACTACAGACGAAAGGAATCCTTATTGCTCTTTCTTCTATTAAAACGAGAAACGTCGGGTAAGCAAACTAATTCGTTGAAACGTACGATTTGTAGCTTCGTTTCTGTCGAAATGAGGAAGAATCGGATCGCGAGACGATCAAAGCATCGATAAACGAGCTTCGAAGAAATTGAATTCCTTCGATATAATTGTATCGGTATCCATCCCTTTTAAAGCTTCGACGATCGTAATCTTTTTGTATAAAAAAAAAAGTCAAACGACAAATAACTTGGTATTTCGTTTAACATACGAGAAATCCATGGGATTTTTCAAAAAGATCTTTTCTAACTTATACCAAGATCTTAAATTTCGAGCCAAACTAGAAAAAAGTCCAATAGCTATATTTTTATTAGTAACTATGGACTATCGGTCCATTAATTTCACGTAGAACATAGTATACATTTAAGAAAAGCTTTATCGTTGAACTTCGAATATAAACTGTATTTCCTAAGATCTAATCTAACTTCACAATTTTTATCCAATGATTTTGTATTCTCTTTCGACCTAGTAATTCATTATATTATTTTTTTTTTTTTGCGTGTTTATTCACCGTCGAAAATTGCATAAATTCATCACTCTTTAACTTTTATTACTAACAAACAATTCACTATACATAAACTATTAGTTATTGCTTTTGTACGAATACCGTATGGATATAATTCATTCGTAAATCAATTCGTAAATATAGAATTTTCCATAAATAATTTATTATACTCAAAGTGATTATTTTCTTCGTTTTTTTATATTTGGCTCATGCAGACGCATACACACAAGCACACAAATCAAACTAAAAGGAAATATATTTAGAGATTACAAGTTTATTGACAAAAAGTGTCTATTTCGTTTACGATCGATTCAAGATATCCTATGTATTTTTAGATGGTCTACTTTAAAGAATGATTTATCTTAAGTTAAAAGTCGTATCGATATTTATTATTCATCTAAAATCGTTCAATGATTCCCAAATGCATGGAAATTCTCTAGAGAGAGAGAGAGAGAGAGAGAGAGAGAGAGAGAGAAAGAGAGAGAAAGAGAGAGAGAGAGCAAGTTTATTAGGCAGTACCTACCACAGGAGTTTCACGATGTAGAAACGACGTCTAATATAGCTTTGTAAACCCAAAGGAGCGTTTTAACCAAGTCACTTCGTTTTGCTGCTCGACAAGTTTTCCAATACGTTCTTTAACTAATTCAAGTGGTATCGTTGAGGCTACCGAAAATGAAAAATTCAACGAATTAAAAAAAAAAAAGAATATTTCCTTTTTTACTTCATAGATCGTAAGATAAAAGTTTAGCCGTGAGCCAAAATGTCTTAATCTTTAATGGAAGGTAGAATGATGTGATTATTTAACAATAGAAATGAATTCATTTGTTACGGTATTATTAAACACTTGTATGCAATTAAATTAAAATGGTGACTGTGCAAACAAGAAATGAATTCATTTGTAACGATATTATTAAACTATTCTGTCTATCTACTTATTCGCAGTCAAACGCAGAGATTTCCTTTCACGAATTCGTCAAGCGATGAATTAAAATAATATTCACTTTTAGTTCCAATATATATATACATATATATATATATATATATAAATTTTAAAATATTGCTCCAAAAATTATCTGATATTATATGTAAAATATGAATGCATATGTTAATCTAATTATTTAAATTCTTTTGAATATTTTAACTCTATTAATTCTTATAACTCTTTATATTTCTACAATTCTTTTAAGAAATTCAAATTATTATATTCGTTCATAAAACTGTAGTATTAAAAATTATTATTATTATTCTTTCTTATCATACTTATATAATTCATTTTCTTTTATCTTTTTACATCCATACGATTATGAAAGAAATCTTATGATGTATTAAGAACATATAAAAAAAAAAAATGAAAGATGTCTGTAAATTAGTTTATAACATAATATCAATGTCAATTTATTTATCATTAGTGAAGAGAAAAGATGAGAAATTATTTTCAACTGTTAAAAAATATAAAGTAACGTACGAATGTACTTTAATAAATGAATCAAACGAAAATAAATGTTAACTGTCAAAAAGAATAAATTTATCTGATAAATATATTATATTATATAATCCTGTTTATCCACTAAGAAACAATGAATATGAAAATGTATCAATTTTCTTTTGCATTTGATACTGGAATCCATCTTGTAAATACATTAAAATAACTAAAACAAAAGCGTAGTTTTTATCTCATGTCCTTTACAATTTTTTAACGCATTAAACTGACTTTGTGAATTAAAAATATAACTGAGTTTGAGTTAAAATTCGAGCTGACTTTATCGCAATATTATAAGAGAGTTGCATTACCACATGTTAATAATTTATTGCTGTTATTACCAGATTCGAGATCGCAATTTTGAAGTACGTATTATAGAGGAATGCATTATTATTTCGTTTTTTTAATATTACATTATCAACGTGTCTACAAAAGTTCTCGAAGATATTTTTATAACTTTTATTAATGATAATTTATTTATCCATGAAAAGTTCTAAACATTAATCCGTCCTATATACTTTAATACTATTTACACGTTAAGGCGTACATCTCTCTGTCAAACAAATTAAAATAAATAATCCCAGATTTTCAACGTTAACATAAACGAACGAAGGTTTCAAGTTATGCGATCGCTAAAAAAAAAAAAAAGAAAAAAAAAAGAAAAAAAAAGAAAAAAAAGGAAAACAAAGAAGAGAAAAAAAAAGGAATATATACAATACGAGTGTGCCCTGGTACAAGCAAAGGATATTACAGAGAATTGCAAAGGTATAAATTTAATTTAACGCTTCCCCGTGTTAATCCTTGTCCCTTTATACATTCCATCTTCTTATTCGTTTCCAGCTAACAAAACAACGAAGGTAATAGAGAACAGAAAAGGAAACGAGATAACAGAGAAGAGAATGTGTAAGACAAGAGGAATAGCAACGAACGAATAGGATGACGTCCGGTGAATGAAAGAAGGAGAAAAGGAAGAATCGTGCCAAGTGAAAACGACAACCGAGGAATAAAAGAAAATACTAACCAGAGGGATGAGAACTTACGTACCGTGGATAAGTTAAAAAAAAAAAGAAAAAAAAAAAAAAAGAAAGAAAAAAAAATAATAATAAAAAAATAAAAAAAAAAAAAAAATAAAAATAGTACATAAAATTGGATCTGCCGGTGGCATTTTCGTTCATGGGATCGTGGTAAAGTGACAATTGCATGGCAAATTATCCATCCTGAAAGCGAAAAATTGGTTATTACACTTTTACGTTTATTTTCTTGTTTCTTTTTCTTACTTCTTCCGTCCGTTCTCTCTCTCTCTCTCTCTCTCTCTCTCTCTCTCTCTCTCTCTCTCTCTCTCTCTCTCTTCCCATATTTCAACAACCAACCAAACTAAACCACCCTTTCACCCTCCTCCTCCTCCACCTCCCCCTCCCACCTCCTTATTTCTTTTCCTTTTTCTGAGTCTCCTTTCTTTTCTTTGCAAGGTAAATAAAATATGGATCAAAGTAACTGTGAGTTTCTTCTCCGTTCTTCTCGAGCATGCAAGCCCGCCTATAGTAGGAATGAGTTTTCAACTTCGAGCCAAAGAAACCCCCTTGCGAGAACTTTCGTGCAGTCAGAAACGCAAGCTACGAGTTTGTACGAAAAAGCCTCGAGCTAGGGCGAGCAGACGAAACCCTCCGTTCTCTTCTCTTCTTCTCTTTGTCCCTTCAAACATTTCGAACGTATATACATTGTCGATTGCAGTTTATGCTCTTATTTAACGTAAAAGTGACAAGAGAGACAAGATGAAACATTGAGAGAAAAAAAGAGAAAAAGAGGGAAAAATAGAGAGAGAGAGAGAGAGAGAGAGAGAGAGAGAGAGAGAGAGAGAAAGGGAGAGAATAACTTTTTAATTAAACGATTAAATGTTTTCTAATGAATAAAATGAAGAAAGTTTACGATTAAAGACGATTCACTTTGTTCTGTATTGGACGTCGAGTTCGTTGAACTTAGAGAATTATATCGTTTTTAAAAGTTATTATATACAAATATATAATGTCGAAGTATATTTTAAATTTGTATAAAAATTATAAAAATTAATTTATATAAGATAATAATAATTTGAAATATAAATAATACATCTATGTATAAAGAACATATCTTACCTTATTTTATGTATAATGTAATATAATTATGAGAATCAACTTGAACTTCTCTTATACTTTATCTCAAAATTCAGTATCGCCACTCTGTGGTACTCGACCTGTCACCACGAAAGACTAAACGCAACTGTTCTCACTTCAGGTAACCTTGTTTATCTTTCTGACTTTGACCCCATCTTACTTGTTTTTCACTTTGCTTAACTGCTATATCTCTTTCTATACTAACACCTAGTTAATGGGCCTTTAAGTAGATAGATCTGTGTTTACCTAAGCTTGTCGTTAAAGTTTATTATTATTATTATTATGAACGCAAGATCTCTTTTTTTTTTTTTTTATAATATCGTCGACGTTACATAAAATCTAACAAACGTTTTGAATATTAACGATGAATTTTATATTCTTACGATTAGGCTATATATTCCTTTGATTAGAATATTAAATTAAATATTTTACATTCATACTTTCATTCTTTTCTTTTTTTTTTTTTTTTTTTTTTATACATTATCATAATAATTGTTAACGTTTATACGTTTGTAATTAAAAATTTATTCAAATGCTATATATTATTTGTATATTGTATTTTACATTGTTATTTATGTTCTTCATAAATAAATTTTATTTGGAAAATGATTAATAAAAATTGTCTATTTCAAAATTATCCTGAAATTAATTTTCTTTTCTTCCATAGAATATTTCTAAATTTTGAAAAAAGACAAAACGATCACATTATAGATCGAATATAAATAATATATTTCTGACTTTAAAAAGAAATAAAAAAACCAAAGCCAATTTTATGGACTTTTCAAAATACCAGAATAAATGAATACGATCAAGCTGGTCATTTTTTCTTTTTTTTTTTCTTTCTTTAACCATTCGCAAAGGAAATAGGAACGAAATGTCGGTCTTCTCTTATAGAAAATAAGAACGTAAAAGTCGTATTTTCCTTTGTTCTTTCGTAAAAGGAAAGTTTCCCGATTTTGGCGGACGCTTGAAAGCATCGAAATCCTACAACGGAGACTTCCATTTCGAGCGATTCGTTCGTCGTTAGTAGTATCGTCCTTGCAACGTGCGGATGCATTCTCTATTCTTATTTCGTTGCTAACGAGAAGCTGGGTAGTCAAGGATTTATGAAAACTCGTAAATCAGACCGAGTGTGGTCTCTCTCTCTCTCTCTCTCTCTCTTTCTCTTTCTCTCTCACCCTCAAGGGTATAATTCGGATCCAGCCAAGAGATTTATTAATTAATATCCTTTGTAAAACCAGCACCATTTCTAATAGATTAATGGGCATCTCCCTCTTCCCATCCCAACGCGTTAGACTTTAATTGCTTACATTTTATATCCAGCTCTTTCTTACATGACTTTTTTCCAAAGTTTTTCACGTCTTTCGATTCCCTTGTGGATCGTGTCCGCGCTTAACTTCTCACGTTCGCTTTAATCGGGTAAATATGGTGTATAAAACGAGAACCGTAGGTACGCTCGGAGAAACTAAGTCGTGCATAAAGATTCCAAGAGAATATCTCGTTGAAACTTCCTTTATGATTACGGAAAGGATTAAAGAAACATATATCCCAATAATGCAATTACTGGGGGTTACATTAAAATAAAATTTAATGTACTATCTTAGATCGCTAGAGAGTATAGAATAAAATATTTTTTTCAAAATATTTCGATTGCACGAGGCACGATGTAAGATGCACGAACATGAATGAACGAACGTACGTACGAACTTATGTACATTCAATAACATAATACAATATTTTTCATTCCGATTGAAGCAAAATTGACTTTTACGTATTATTAAATTTTCACTCTATACGAAATTGCATCTGGTAGAATGTAATCATTGAGAAAACGTAATACGTTCTGAATTTATCAGAGCCAGAGATTGCGTATCTTATTTGAAAGAAGTAAGTACCTATACTCATGGCATTCTTTCGATAAGTCGATACTCGTTAAAAATCGACGAACATCGACGATGAGTGGCACACCGTGGCCGTGTTTTCGCATTGTGTATGTACGCTCGAGCGTTAGCGTCGCCCGAACCGCCGACAAATATTCGAGTAGAAAAATCTGCAAAAAAATCCCCCTGGCCGCTTTCAATGGCGGCCATTCGTCTGCGTTAAAAAGGGATTCGCTGTCGATATCGGCACATACATCACACGCGTGATCGATGATAGCGATTTCGAGCTGGATGGCTGCATCCAGGTGTTTCACGCGCGGATTGTATGTGAGAGAGAGAGGGAGAAAGAGAGAGAGATGAATAGATAGTGATAGAGATAGAAAGGTAAAATGAGAGGAGGTAGGAGGTAGGACGAACAACAAGGCACGGCTTAAAGATAACGCTTTGTTCCTGGTTGCTTCGTGGCCGACAGTGCGACACACGAAAATTGAATAAACGCAGGCACAAAGCTGCGAATAATCGCTAGGATTGGTGGTGATGAGGGGTATGGACGGGTTGCCGCAAAGTGGCAAGCATCGTTCATATTTTGCGCGATTTCATTCACTCACGTTTTCTCCCTCTTTTAATTATCACTGCTATAAAAACGGGCTTACGCTTTGATCGTTCTCGAACGTGAAAGTACGTGTTCACGATAATCGAATTATTTCAAAATTGAATCATTCAGCCTTTTTTGAATCTTAATAATAATAATAATAATAATAATAATAATAATAATAATAATAATAATAATAATAACATAGTATCAAACGTAGAGGGAAGATTCGAATAGCCATGTGATTAAAACTTTTATTTATAATGACCGTAAATACAAATAGTTGATAAAGCAATGAAATAGAGAGACATGCATAGACATATATTTTTAGATCTGCGAGAACGAGTATAATGAAAGACTAGCTCTAGAATTTCGTCGTGAAAGCATGTGTCTCTGACAGCTTCTTTCAAAACTCATCGAAAATGGCCGTAATTCTTGCTCGTAACGATCGACTAGGGAGGATATTTTCGGTTGGGGTGGTATCGCGATATCGGTTATTTCGTTAGACTCGCTTTTCCCTTGGTACGCATGAGAGTGTGTGTGAGAGAGAGAGAGAGAGAGAGAGAGCGATAGAGATAGAGATAGAGATATAGTCAGGCGATAGGTTCCTGGGTAGCTACGATTTTCCATTTTCCACTGGCGGAATCGACGCGGAAGGGAGGTAAAAAACGGGGAGAAGGATAAAAGGCCTGGCGAGAACGGTAACGCTCGCTAATTCGGCGATCTGCGAAATCTCTCGTTTCGGAAAACGTTGACGGACGAACGGCAGTGGCGCAGTACCACCCAGAGGTTGATGTTGTTGGATCGAGGGACGATGAATCGAGCGACGAATCGACCGGTCGTCGACGCTCAACATTACGCTCGACTATCGTCGCCTCGCTTCCGAGCCTTCCCGGCTTTGCTCGCGTATTCCCGATCGATACGCGAAACAAAGTACCGAGCGTACACATTTCTATACGTTCCAATCCGAAGGGCAATTCAATTGCGGCGGACGCCCCCTCCCCCTCCCCTATACGACCATCTGCAATATTCTCCGCGAGCAATCGTCCTCCAGAGACTGTCGATGTATGCGCTCGCATGGTACCGAATGACATTTACATTTATATTGACACGCCACTAAAATAGGATCTTGAACACCGGCCGAACGCTTAAATGCATTTATGGTCGTTGGTTAACGATCGATCCTCGAATTCCTTTACTTTTTTCTACCTGACGTTTCTTTTTCCCCCGTTCGATCCAATTTCTCTATCTCTATATCGTCTACTTTTACTTCTTCCTTTCTCTCTCTCTCTCTCTCTCTCTCTCTCTCTCTCTCTCTCTCTCTCTATCTATCTATCTATTTTTCTTTCTCTCTCTTTCTCTCTGCCTTTTTCTCATTGACGAACTTTTTTACAATTTTTATTCATTCTCTTTGACAAGATGTATATTTATATATATATATATATATATATATATATATATATATATATATATACGGGTTATACGAATCAGTAAATATGCTCCTCCAACGAGAGGAAAATTGGAAAGGTAAAAGACGTGATCGAAAAGAACGAACAAAATTAGAGTACGTAAGATCTTTTAGAGTATGATGTTTCACGATACTACCGTTTCCTCGTAAATTTTTCTTCGACTTTTTAATCCAGATAAGGCAGGTCGTTTCGAAAGAGCCTACGGCTGCTCTTTAGAGGGATTGGATTCTCGTTTCTTCGAGACGAGAGCGGAAGGGAAAGGAGCACGTGAATCTAGGTCATATAAGACCGATAGACTGCGCTCGTTTTCGTACGGCCAAAGAAGAGGAAGCGAGGAGGAAAAGAGCAACGACGGTGACGTGGGTGGTAGAGCGGACAGCGACGTCCTGCTGCCTCGAGAACATAATCAAACTCACCTCACGTATTTTGTCGGGCCTTTGAGCGAGGAACGATCCTCGAGGAGCGCGACATGCCTGCAATTTATTTGGAATGACGTTCTATTAAGACAGGATTCGTTCGCTTGTCCTCCAACAGATCATTACTTACCAAGGTTTTTTTTTTTACAAACGCTCACTTTATGTTTTACATAGTAACACCGGGATTAATAAGTTTTTAACTTTTGTTTAATGTTTCATATTAATGATCAGTTTTATATCAGTATTTAATCAATCAATGACTGTTGAATTATTTATTATGATTAATTTATTTATCGATAAAACCTATATTAATTTTTAGCTTTTCCCCTAACCTTATTTATTTTTTTCTTAACTCATTAAAACAACCGATTGTTGTTTTCGTTATTAATAAAATTATATTATAGCATTAATTTTATGATAATTAATTTTATAATGGGAAAAAATTAAATAAGATTTAAGAAATGTATATGAATGAATGTATAATTTTAAAGGACATTAACGAAACTCAAATTATTATATATAATTTGTTTAATAATTATTGCTAATAATAATAATAATAATAATAATAATAATGAAAATCCATTACGACCGAATAAGTTTTATGTAATACGTTGAAAATATTATAGTTCATGACGGATATTCGAATTATATCAAAATGATACGAAAAGAATTAATGATTACACAAATAGTAATGTCCAGGGAAAGGACTTTCTCGTTAACAACGATTAGGAAACATTCCCTAAGCTCGACGCTAACGCGAAAATCCCTTCTTGCAATCCCTTAAAGCGCGTAAGGATATCAAGGAGACACCTCGCGAATACAATTTCTAGCTTCTACAGTATCCCTTGGGATATACGTTTAATCCCATAAATAGCCATGGAAAATCTTAGGAACTTTCCGTTTTCTGCTTTGTCAACGAAAATTTCAACGAAATATCTAAAAGATCAAATAATCATGTTATAAATGAGAGATATAAAACCTTCCAATGTTCATTCGTTGAAACAAGAGAGATACAAACTCATTCGTTTATATCCTTCTTTCATCCAAATCGATGCAATTCAATGAATCGGGAAATATGAATGCAACTGTCCGAGCGTACGCTATTTCAAATTTACTTAATATAGTCGATTAATTATCCATTTGCGTTTATACGCCGTCCTCGAAGCGACATCATTTATTCGATCAAATTTTTCTCAACGCACGCGTATATATTATAATTAATCGAATCACCGAGTTAACTGCTTTGCGACGAATTCGTTAGTCCCTTCGCTTTTAGTTAGGCGATTAAAATTATACATATATATATATATATATATATATATATATATACACATATGTTATAACAATTATATTAAAAATGGAAAAGATGTTTAACAATTACACTTTTATCTGACATCTCAATATTCTCTATAATATTTCTTTATATTTTTTTTTTCTTCTTTATATTTGATTATTTACTCTCGTTTATTTACAGTTTTATAAACTGTTAAATATTTAATAAAATACAACAGAATACAAAACAACGGAACGATAAGAGAAACTCACAAATTTAGGAGATATACGAGTAAGTTTGTTTTATAAACTTATCGTTGACAACGTTTTAGACGTACAAATGTATACAAAAGGAATGCTCCTTGGTAGAAGTGTGAGCCCAGACGTATGAATTACGAACTTGCACCGGCGTAACGATAGCGCGAGTGCATCTGAAACGGGAAGAGCTTACTCCTTTCTCTACAAACCACATTGCGTAAGCAGCTACTTAGCAAGCAAGTAGTATGAATCGATGTAAAGGCAGACCACCGTTACGTAGCATTTTGCATCATATATGTAGAAGTAAATACGTAAAGATATACACATATATATATATATATATATATATATATATGTATATATATATATATGTATATATATATATATGTATATATTGTAAATACTATTCGTAAACATATATTATAACATACACACTGTAACAAGTAGAGTGCTACGATATGGATCCTTTTATTATCACTGACGATCTTCGAATTATATAAAGTTGAAAGAGGAACGAAAATAGAAATGTTTTCCAGCAAGTCTGTCGACTCGTAAAGATGAACATGAGTATTATTATCCCTTCGTTTATCGTAGAATCGTCATGTAAAAATATTTTTCTCTTTTTATTCTCTATCCCTCTTTCTCTCACTCTCTCTCTCTCTCTCTCTCTCTTCCGTTCACGATGTAGCAACCTCTTCTTCTACCTCAACTCGTAGCTTTTCAAAGTTTCGAGAAAGTACACGTTGCGCTCTCGCGAAATTCTCGCGGAAAGAAAGTTTCGTAGGTATATACGTGGAGAATTCATCGAAATATTTCCATGTACATACTTCTAGGTTGCCTCTGTCCCTCTCTCCCTTTCTCATTCTTTCTCTCTCTCTCTCTCTCTCTCTCTCTCTCCTCTCTTACTTTCTTACATGTTTTGTAGTCGTAGGAATAGAAGAGAGAGAGTCGCGGAGAGAGAAGAGAGAAACCAGATGGTAATGGGAAACTATGTTTACGTAGGTAAAAGAAATGCCAAAAGAAATAATCAGCTGTGGTTCGTTTTTTTTTTTTTTTTGCGTTAAGCATACAGAGCTACCGAACAGGTCAGTTCGGTTTCACAAAGGAATTTCATGACTTTCCTTTATATCGCTATCCACCGTCTCTCTCTCTCTCTCTCTCTCTTTCTTTCTCACACTCTCTTTCTTTCTCTTTTTCTTTTCCTCTTTCTCTCTGCGGGAAATTCGTTCTCGACGCTTTCGTAACCAGCAAGAAGGCAATGCCATCAAACGGATTTCATTATTTTGCAAGAGGGTGGAAACGTGGTGGCACGTAAATATCCATGTTTCCTGGGAGTTCCCACCGTAGGGAATAAGTACTCCAGAGGTGTTCGTCTAGCTTGGCTCTTTCCGCGTCGCTCGTTTAAAAGGACACGCATCACGTACAAACGCGAATTCGAGGACTTTCCTTCTCGGCCTTTGCGCGAGCGCGCGTCCGTGCAAAACCAACTCGTTTTCTATTTCTCCTTCTCTCTTTCTCTCTCTCTCTCTCTCTCTCTTACTTTTTTTCTTTTTCTTTATCTTTCTTTTTCTTAGCTCCTTTCGCATGGTTTTAGTCGGCACGCTTCCATAGTTCTCCTCACCTAAAAATGAGACCTTTTTTTGCTCGCTTACTCTGCTCGGAAACGTTCAACGCCGTCATTATTCTCCTACCGCGAGAACTTTCACGAAGACAAGCGGAATTTCTCGAGCCTTTCCCGTTTTTTCCTATCTTTTCTGCCTTTTTTTTCTCTTTCTCTCTCTCTCTCTCTCTCTCTCTCACTCTTTCTTTTTCTTTCGTTCTTTCTTTTTTGTTCACCCATACTCCTCTCTCGTGGCGTTCACCGCGCGTGATTTAACGTTCTGCGCGTTGGAGAATGGGTGGCTGGGAATACCGACGGTCATTAATCAAAATCATCGGGCGAGATTCCGCGCCCGATGAGAGAGAAAGAGAGAAAGAGAGAGAGAAAGAGAGAGAGAGAGAGAGAGAGAAAGAGGAACAGTAGCAATCCCGCGAAGTGTGTTGGAATTTGCGGCCGATCGGTGACAGTTTGAAGTTAAATAAATGGAATAAGGTAGGAAGAGATAAGGGTGGTGACTATGTTGACGAGTACCTTCAAGAGGGAAGATAGAATGGTGCACTGAGTTGTATCGCAGTAATAACGCTTCTATTTTTAATTTTCTCTCTCTCTCTTTCTTTCTTTCTCTTAGATTTTTCCTAGTTTTAAACGTAACGATCAACAATACCACGGCTTTTGCTATATTAATCTTGAATCTAATGTAGCAAAGGATTAATAGCCCCTTTAAGATTAAACTGTAAAACAATATATATATATATATATATATATATATATATATATATATATATATATATATATATAGTAAAGATTTTTACGAAAAAAATTCATATGAAAAAAATACCAGGAAAGATCTAAAATTATCATTTAAATGTCAACGCGATATCAAAGTATCTTTCTTTATTTAATTCAAAGATATTCTCGAAATAAAATTGACAAGAATACTTGAATTTTATTATCGTTCATGTTTATTATATTTATTGATCGACCTATTTTTACTACAAAGGAAATGAAATCTATCCGGTTATCTTACTGAGAATGTGTGACGAATTGGATACTATAATTAGCACAGTTTACTGGTAATTTTATTGGAAAGATCTCGATACGGGCTAACATAATCGTATTTGCTCAATGCTGCGAGATATATCGTTTCTCATATATGTTGCTAGAATCAATTCAATGTAACGTAAAATCCAAATTCATCAAGTCCGTGATAGAGACATGAAGTGAGGGGAGAAACGAAGAAAGAGAGAGAGAGAGAGAGGGAGAGAGAGAGAGAGAGAGAGACGAAATTCACTCAGCGATTACATTCGAATATGACGAGACTACGATATCGGCATGGATATTGATTCCGCTCTATGAATTCGTGCGTTCTGTTTCCCCACCTTCTCAGTCTCTATCTACTTTACGCACACACATTTACACACGACAGAGGAATATTGTGCGTTCGGCGAGACTGAATCGGTTACGCCAAACTTTGATTTCAATTTAACATAATTTGACAGAATTGATCGCCGACGACTCTAACACGTGTTTCGTGAAAGATTGTATTTGTATCGCTCAGCTGTCGTTCAATCGTGGCTACAGCGCCGTTATAGGCTAGGAGAGCAATTATTATGCAGATAATGCGCATTTGTAATATAACGACATTGTACCATTCGACGTTCGCGTCCGATGTTCCACGTTTCACGTTTCATTCCACTCTCTCTCTCTCTCTCTCTCTCTCTCTCTATTTTCTCGGAATGTATCAAATAATTCCGAACTGACGCGCTTGAAATATCACTAAATTTACAATACATGAGGAAGAACGCCAAGAGAGAAATTCATAATCGAGAATGATAGTATCGACTCACTCGTATGTGAATTTCTTCCTCTGGATTGTCGAATATCGTTGGTTACCTCCTGTCATGTCTCGGTAATGTCGTAATAAACGTAGGAGAGGGTTCTAAAATGGAAGGAATAGTAGTAACATGATGGAATGAGGAAGAAAAAGATATATATATACACACATATATATACATACATATATATATATATGTATATATATATATATATAAAGGGTAGAGAAAGGGGAGAGATTCGTCGCGGTTCTATAGGTTTGCGGTGGAAAGCCGTTAAAGGGAGCTGCACACTCGCTGACGAGGCTTTCCCAGGCTATGCTGTATGCAGCTGGACCGAGCTTTTCGAACGAGTAGAATAGTGGTGGAATAGAAAGAGCAAGAGAAGGATAGTACTGGGAGAACGCAGAAGCTGGACATAGTAGAAGGTATGAGAGGGAATTGGAATACGGTGGACAGGGAAACCGAGAGAGACAGAGAGAGAAAGAGAAAGCCAAGCTCAGCGCGGAATCGGCCAGCCGGAAAACGCGACACCACCGGAAGATTGCACTATCGCGCACCCACTTGTTTTCTACCTTCCACCTATATCCCAATCTCCTCCCACCCTTTCTTCTTTTTCCTCAACTTCCTTTCGTTCCAACTTCTTTTCCCCTTTTCTCTCTCTGTCTCTCTCTCTCTCTCTCCTCTCCAAGGACATTGTATACAAATCCGCTTCTCACTGTATTCCTTTATTCAAGCAGCTTTGAAAATCGCCTTCGATTTTCACGTCCGTCAGTCGGTCTCTGCATACCTACTTTCTCTTGTCTTTTTCGATTCCTTCGTAAAAGCCAAGTCGCGTTCCCTGCCCTTCCCTTCCATCCCACCTCTTCTCATCCTCCTCCTCCTCCTTCTTCTCCACTACCAATATCACCTCTTTGTAACCATCCCACTCAGTTTTCTCTTTTCGAGCTAACGATTTTCCTTCACGATTAAGAACCAACTCCGAAAGTTTTTCCTTCGTTAACTTCCAAGAAATACTGAGATGCAAGTAAAAAGAGAGAGAGAGAGAGAGAGAGAGAAAGAGAGGGAGAGAGAGAGAGAGGAAAGTTCTCTTTGCCTTCAGCGTTGTGCGACGCTAAGTAATGGAAAAATCAATTATCTGCATTCGTTAGAGCCTCAAGAGAAAAGAAACGCGTTTCCAATGTCCTCTTTTCTCTCTCTCTCTCTCTCTCTCTCTCTCTCTCTCTCTTTGTGAATGAGGAAACAGAAATTGTTCCGACTAAAGTATTATTTCTCGATAGGATAATTCTTAGTAATCGTAAAAAGGGAGTTCAAAATCGATTCAATTTTACGATCTATTGTATTAAGACGCAGTAATAGTATCAATAATGTTTCCTACGTTATACGAGTATTCGTTTTAGTATGTCCGCTTTGTAACTTTAACTTTGTTGATTAAAACTATCTCGCCTTTATTCTATTTTTCACTACTATTCTCTTATTTTACGTGTAGACTCAGTAAAATAGGAAGGCCCGAGAAACCAAGAGGTTCCTTATTCCGGAAATTGGAAAAAGTACTGATGGTTATGGACGCGTAGAGACCAAGAGAGTACCAAAAGATAGAGATAGAGAGTGAGAGAGAGAGAGAGAGAAAGAGAAAGAGAAAGAGACAGAGGAAGAGACAGAGAGAGAGAGAGAAATAGAGAGAAAGAGAGAGAGAAAGAGAGAGAGAGACCAGGGTGGATGGAGAAAGTAGAAAAGGTACAGGAGAGGAGGATTGCCAGAAGGAAACTGCGAACAGAGCGCGTTTCGTGCGAATGTACTTATGCATTGGAATTCCCTTTTCGAGAGAGCGACGATGGTGGTGGTAATAGGGAGTCCGTTGCCAGCATCCTAGACCAGCCAACGTTTTCCTTCTTTCTCTCTCTCTCTCTCTCTCTTTCTCTTTATTTCTTTCTCTTTCTCTCTCTCTCTCTCTCTCTCTCTCTCTCTCTTTCTCTTTCTCTCTCTTTTTCTCACTTGTGAAAGAGAGGTAAGACGAGGTAAAACGTGAAAGCAGGTGTGCGCACATGTATGCGATAGAGAAGAGAAACGATGAGATAGAAAGAGAAAGAGAGAGAAAAAGAGAAAGAGAGAGAGGAAAAGGAAAGAGAAACGTACGTATATATAGTACAAGGTATATATGTATGTATGTATGTACGTACATATAGTTCGATAAGTAGAAGAGGACGAGGGGTACGACTCGAAACGAAGTTTGCCAGACTCGAGGTTGCCAAACGCGAGCCGAGAGAGGACAAATACGCTCACAGCCTTGCTGCTAGCGACGGATAAAGGATTTTTCTCGAGTATGACGTAAGATTTTTCCAAGAAAACGTTTCTCTCTTACTTCTTCTCTCGTGCCACCTTTCTTTTCCTCTTTACCCCTTTCGCCAGAGTATATTTGCATAGACTACCTACGCCGTGTACGATCGCGTTTCTCTGTATTTCTAAGAATAAGCTTCAATCCCTCCTCCTTCCACTCACCTCTCCTTCCCCCTCTCTTCTCCTCGTCCTCCTCCTTCTCCTCCTTCTCCTCCTTCTCCTCCTCCTTTTACCTCTCGCACATTTTGGATTTTATCGTTAAAATTTATCATGCAATATCTTTAATAAAATTTTCTAGTATTTCGCGGAATATGATTTTACTATCTCGAACGTCGCCTCGAAAAATATATGATATAATTCGTATACTTTTTAAAACCAGACCAACCAGAAAATATTCAAAGAATTTTACGTTTTCTCATATCGCAATTATGTTTTCTCATATCGCAAGAATGAGGATACATGCATCCCCTTTTCCAAAAGAAAAATAATCTTCCGCTAGCTCGATATTTCTTTTTCAAAAGAGCCAACGATAAAGTTGATTATCTCCAAATCGAACGACTTACAGAAATATCTTCTTTCCCCGTCGAAAGATCTTTGAAAGAGATCGTCGTGATATCTTCCACCGTCTCTACTCGATTTACCCTTTCAATGTTAGAAAAGAATCGTTTTCCTATAATATCGTTCCGTAACCAGTCGGACCTATAAAGTTTGCCGATCCGTTAACGGTTAGTGCAGTCGCTAGTAATCCAACGATCGACAATAATCCTGGTTAATGATCGAGAGCAATATCCTGCTTAATGATCGCGAATAAGAGATGCGAGATCATGTATCCTGATTTTATTGGTTACAGGAGTAATATTTGAACGAGTAAAGATTGAAAAACAGAAAGATACTGATCACATATACATACATACATAAATACATATATATATTACATATATATATGTATTATTACATATATATATATATATATATATATATATATATATATATTTGTATATAAGTATATATACTTTTTCAAAAAGTATTGAATATAATACTCTCAACTACCAACGGTACTAAAGGCAAGATCGTCGTTGGGAAGATCGAGGTTAGGTTCTCACGTGCGCAATCATCGTAGGTAGAAAGGGGTTGTGGGCCTCGAGGCACGGAGAGTAAGCTCTCTCTTCCCTAAGATACTTGCCAAGCAAGTGTTTGGCACTCCGTGCGCACCAGTGTGGCGAAGTTTGCATCCAGACTGCTAGCCGCAGGTCGTAAGGACAAATCCGTTTTCGAGTTTCGTTGGGTTACTCTAGCAAGGAAGGAATTTCCTTGATCACTGCTCTACTCTCAAACTGGTAGTGTTGCTGCCACTACTGCTGTCGTTGCTGTTGCTGCTTCTGCCGCACGTAGATACTCCTTCTCATCCAAGATACAGTTATACGCGTATATCAATATATACATCTATATATATATATTATATATATAATATATATATATATATATATATATATATATATTCCTATCCGTATATACGCGTAGATATATACATATTTCTCGCACGGAGGGTTACCGCCACCACAAATCAATGGTGTCCAAAGTTTAACCTAGCCCAAGGCGTGTTACACGTGGTAGCGTGTAATTAACCCTTAACCCCTACGCCGACAACGACTTTATAACGTCCGGAATGTACATCCTGTGGTACCAAACTCATCCTCTTTCCTACTTTCCTTTACTATTTCTCTCTCCCTCTCTCTCTTTCTCTTTCTCTCTCTCTCTCTCTCTCTCTCTCTCTCTCTCTCTCTCTCTCTCTCTCTCTGTCGTTTTCCTTCTCGTTTATTCATTTCATTCGACACGCCGATGCATACTAATTACAAACATCTAAAGACGAAATATTTAGGCTACAACAAAGCTTTCTCGCGCCAATCAAATCACACACCTGCGTCACCGTTCCCGTGAAACTCCCTCATGGCCGATACGCTGGATAGCTACGATGTCCAATGCAGCTAACCGGTGTCAGTATTGGTATTTGTGTCGGCCTCAGTGTTGCATTCTACACCGAGGAAGAAGTCGTCGCTGGACAATCCCGAACAATTGCGGAATATCGTGTACCCTCGACGACTGCTCCAAAACGATTTCGAGGCAATTTCAAGCGATCGCTTTCCAAGAGAGTGCGAGTGAGAGATAGAGAGGAAGAGAGAAAGAGAAAGAGAAAGAGGAAGAAAGGAAGTCTCCATTTTCTAGCTTCGAATCGTTTTCACCAGAACCCTTACCGGCGATTCGTTCGCACGATTACGTCCAAACTATCTAGTTTAAACTCCTTTGCCCACTCTTAATTAGGTTGCCCCAGTACTGGTTTAACGTTTCTCTGAAATGGTTCTATCTTTACGATTTGACGATTCTCATCAATGGAAAACAATGAATGATCGAGTAGATAGATACACTTCGCTATATCGAAAATCGCATTTTCATTTAAGAAGCTTTTCCTGCTTTTCTAAGTTTCATAGCTCCAATCCTGTGCTCGGTCGGTGGAACGTAAAAGGAGGAGGACTTTTTTCCACGGTAGGTATCAACCTAGCAGAGCTTTTCTCTCGAAAGAATGGATCCTCCAGGCGGAATTTTGTACAAACTTTCAACATGAAAGAATACTTTTGAGGTCAAGAAAAATGGGAAATGTTCTAAAGTGAAGTAGATGGATAACCATTTTTATCATCTTTTCTTTTTTTTTTTTTTGTTTTATTATCGATTCAGAGAATCGAATAGATAGGGACATTTGGAAATTATATAAGACCGAGGTAGAAATGAAACGACCTAATTGCGGCTTGTCCAAAATCTAATCTCCGTATGCTCCGTTCTCGAAAATAAATCGTTCGTTGCTGAATTCGTATAAAACAGAATGTGAATTTAATCTTGGAATCATTCTGTGAAAGTCGAAAATGTACGAATTAATTTCACATAAATATATTCACGATCGAATGATTTTCGAGGCGCATCGGTTCGAAGAATTAATAAATAATATTAGGCTCGAAAAATATGATGGGAAAGTTTGACCCGTTGGATTGTAAATTTTTAATCAAGCGGAAGAAATGAGAACTCGCGCCGGTCGTGACTTCGCGCACGGTTCATGAAAACGTAGAGTTACGGGAAAAGTTGGTAGGGAGCTTGCTAGTAGAAAAGTTGTGTGAGTTTTAGCGTCCGACATTGTGACGGTGACGATAACGATGGTTCCATCAGGATAGTATGCCTTTGAGTTTCAAATTGTATGTATAAAGGAATAAAGCATTGAACGAAAACGTTGCTGTTAACCGATATGTTGATTAAACTTCTCTCTCTCTCTCTCTCTCTCTCTTGTTTTTCTCTCTTTCTTTCTAAACTATGGTAAGGACAAAATACGAAGTAGGAAACATCGCGTGGTCGATCCCGACGTTCAAAATCCTCATATAATAGCGGCTTAATTTGAGCCAACGACAATACCGATAGAAACGACGTGGATCCTTCCCAAATCCCTCTGGGATGTCGAACGCGCAAGTTTAGTAAGGAAAAAAAGAAGAGAAAAAGAAGAAAAAAAAGAAAAAAAAAGAAAGAGGAGAAAAAGAAAGAGAGACCAAGAGAAGTCGAATAAAAGGGAGAATGTATTCCTTAAACCGGAAGTTTATCAGGGCCTGCGGACCTGTGGTCAAGCGGTTTCTCTGCCTCGCCATCCTCTACCTTCTACCGTTTCCATCCTCCATCCGTTTTCCCCTCGGTTCCAGGGCGCAAAATATTCGAGCAATTTGGTGACACTGCCAAGCGTCCGCCGGGGTCTTTTTATCCCTGGTGTTAGCCGGCTTAGTTTTATCGTGGCCGCATTATCCTTCCTTCCTTCCTTCCCGTTTCCCCCGCTCGTCCTTCGACTATCCTGCATCCTCCCTTCTTCTTCCACTTTCCTCTTCCTTCCTCAACACGATACCCATTGCACTCGGGGCTCTTACCTATTCTGGATTAATGCCAGTGGTCTTTCCACCCTTTACCCCTCTACCTCTCATCGTCGAACGCCTTCCATACACCTATCCTTCTATTTCTACTCTCACCCCTCTCTTTAACCCTACATCTTCCCACATGGCCCATCCAAGTGGTAGAGATGCAAAGCTCCTAGTCGTAACTGAAGAATTACGAAGTGGAGTGCTTGCAAGCGGAGTATCTATGTAGATGTACAGAAGCATAAGCTCGCCCTACTCGGTTTACCTTCCAAACTGATATTCGTCGCCTCTCAGTCGAATTTCTACTTGTCGGCTCGGTGTACCTACTATATCCTAGTTCAAAGGTCAAATTCATATGGAAAAAAAATATATATATATATATATATATATATGTATGTTTCCCAAAAAAGATTACATTTTTTTTCGTTAGAGTTATCGCATCGAATAGAAATTCTATATTCCATGTTAATTTGTTTATTAAAAATTCTGCAGAAACGTTTCAAATCCAACGTAATTTTCGATCGTATTAACCTTTGAATTCTATTTCTGCGGAAGTACGGAGTTTCGAATACTAACGTAACACGTTCGTATTTCGAAGGAATGCTTCTCAGCAAGAAGCACGAAGTCAAGAATGGTATTGCTGCTCGGTCGTATTAGCGGAAGTCCGAGGAGAGAACCGAAAGCCCTCAAATTATCTTCTCCCAATGACTTCCTCGTCCTCTCTCTCTCTCTCTCTCTCTCTTTCTTCGTTCAACACTAGTTAAATCGGTACCTTAATCGGTACTCGACGTGGCGCCGAGATAATTCATCGGACGTCGTTTTTCCTCGAATTACCGAGCGCTTTCAATGATAATCACGATTCGAAGCAACGGGACGATAAGTTTCGAGTGCACTCGAATTCCCGGAGGACAGAAAGAGAAGAGAGAGAGAGAGAGAGAGAGAGAAAGGGGGAGAGAGAGAGAGAGAGTAGTAGTAGGACGGTTCCGGTAAGGAAGTTCCTTATCACGCGTGTCTTTAGAGTGTGTTCTCTCCTGGAAGTTACGTCGAGGATGATTTAGCACGATAGATTTGGCGACTTTATTGCCTCCATTTGCCCGTAGTACGCTTGGGAGATGCCTTAATTGGTTTAGGTTTTCCTCGATATCAAGTTTTACGAGGTGACCGGACGAGAATCGGTAGATTCTCCAGAAGGTAGCTGCGCTTCCAGACGCTTAGCGTCGTATGAAGATAACGAATGACCTTCCAAAAGAAAAGAGAGATATAGAGAATGAAAAGAGCTTGCCGGTGGATTTCTAATTTATCGTTTGTATGTACTTTAGTTCGATATTCTTCGTGAGTTCACTCGGTCGTGTAATATTTCAAATGATATAAATTCTCGTGATAAATTTTATAAAAATAAATAAATAATTTAAATGTATATATTTAACATATTAAAACTTTATTACGTCGTATAATGTCAATTGGACAATTGAAATTAGATTTGGTAGACTTCTTTTAAAACGTTTCTAAGAATATTTCAAATCTGTAATAAAATTAAGGTATAAAATAAAAATTACGACTATAAATTCTTTTCTATTTTTCAACCATGAAATGTCAAAATTAAATAAATAACATCGATTTATGTAAAAATACTTTAGCAAATTATATCGTTCTGTCCGATAGGAATCCTGTTTAACCAGATTTTTTTTTTATCATTGGTATTCCTGTTAATGTAACATTTATAAACGTTTTAATAAATTAAATTTTATAAGAGCATTAATGCGCTCTGCATCGTCAATTTCGCGTAGTGCCGCTTATGCAAAAACCGCATGTATATACATACGTACGTACTCTAGTTCGTACTATAAATAATTAATATGTATAATCAAATCAAGTTCGTGAAATTGTGTTTAGAAACATGCCATAGAAAATAAGATTTTAGTTAGACATTATATTAGCCGATGCTCTCGTATATTCTTCTTAAAACAAATAATTGCATTTATTTTCAATTATTATTAAGTATTTTAAATTTGCGGCTTAATGGCTAGTATCACGTAGATATTATAATGTTACATGTAAAGGGTTAACTTCTTCTTATTTTAATAAAAAATTGTCTTATCAAATTGTTAAATCATTTAACATTTTCATTTGGTACATAGATATATTCGCAAATGTTATTTTATAATATTTTTGGAGTGATAATAATCAAAGCGATCATATACGATGTATTGCTTTACATAATATATCTCTCTTACTCTTACTCATATTTTTTATGTATCTCCGTCTTTCACTTTCAACGTTAAATGAAATCAAAACTTTAAGAAGGTACTTACAGTGAAGGTTGTAGAACCTACCGAAAACTATACGTCGACATGCTTTCCTTATCGAACAAGCATATTCACGACCTTTCCAATTACCGAGGCCATTGTCAGAGCTTCGAACATCGCCGAAGTCATTTCAAACTACTTTCACACGAGAGTAGGTAGGTAGGTAGGTAGGTAGGTAGGTAGGTATGTAGGTAGATATGGAGGGTAAGGTGGGGTGGTAGAAAGAGGAAGAGCTGGTGGTTTTAACCGCGCCGTAAATCCCACGCTCGTGAAATATTCCGACTATAATTGGCTCTAACTTTTTTCATATATGTGGGCCAGGGACTTAGAGCGGCGCGGCTGCGAAAATTATTCCCTCTGGACGTGTGCGCGTGAGCGCGCCAACCACTGCGAGGGTTATGCAACTTTACCAATGGAATCGTTCTCTCTTTTTTTCTCTCTCTCTTTCCTTCTCACCATTATTACCAACGGTGCCATTACTATTGCATCGCAATGGCGCGCGTCTAGCGATCATTGGAACGAGCGAAATTCTAGAAAACTGACCAGAGACACGCACGAGCCAAGAAATACTCTCTCTCTCTCTCTCTCTCTCTCTCTCTCTCTCTCTCTCTCTCTTTTTTTGATCATTTCTCTTCATTAAAATCTTTTCTTCATGAAATTAGAAGATGGATCGAAAACGTCCATTTATTTATCTTATAATTTTCGTGCTTAGAAATTTTCAAATTCATTCGATTAATTTTCAATTAATGAATCGACCTCATTGTCGTTATCCTAATTATGTCTTTTAGTACGTAGAAACAAGTGTATCGTAAATAAAAAAATGTGTATGTATAATAAAAAGAAATATCGATTGAAGGCAAATAAATTGAAATTCTGCATTTGTATATAATCCTTCGTATATTCCTTACGAAGAAATTCGAAAGCCGTTTCACGAACAAAGTTCTTTAGCGTACTTATTACCGTGGATTAATATCAGATAGTTAAAAGTCGAAGCAAACTACTTGCACTTCGATTCGTACGCGCAATATCACAGAAAATTTATAGAAATGTACGTTTATCGTTACAGCCGACTTTGGCTCGTTGTGTGTATATATATATATGCCTGTGTGTATGTGTGTGTGTGTGTGTGTGTGTGTGTGAATGTATGTATATATGACGACGAGCGTTTTCCGAATGGATTCATAATATAACGGAAGTTCCGTTATATTCAAAAGAGAAGGCATAGAGGGAAAATGAGAAAGAAAGAGAGAGAAAGAGAGAGTGGAGGGGAAGGGAAAAAAAGATAAAAAGTAAAGAAAGGATGTCGGTGGTCGTAAAAGGAAAGATAAAATTTGATGAAAATCGACGAACCCTCGGTGAAATTAATTCTCGCGAGTGCGAGCTCATCGCACCGCGTTAATCGTTTCGCATTTTGTTGAAAATATGAGGCGGAGAGCTTGATGGTGAAAAAGAGAGAAATAGAGAGAACGCAGTACCACGGTTTACTCGTAGGATGAAATTTTTTAATGGACCTAAAAGCAACTTGCACAGACCTTTTTTTTATGTGCACTAGTACGCTTTTGACAACGATTTCTATCTCAGGCACAACGAAGCTTCGAAAGTGACCTAAAATATCATTGGTCTCTCTCTCTTTCTCTCTCTCTTCTGCATCAATTTTATTTTTGTTATTGAGAGATACGAATTATAATAATTACAAAAAAAAACTTTACCATCTAATATTCTTTCAAACTCTCTCTTTCTCTTTCTCTCGCTTATCAGTAGTAATGATCATCCGAAGGATCGTACAGACAATTTAAAAATGTGTATCGTAAAAACGTATCGATATTATATTTATATTATCTTCATTATTAATAATAGAAATTCATTAAATTTTTAATTAATCTTTTTTCTCTATTTCTCTCTCTCTCTCTCTCTCTCTCTCTCTCTCTCTCTCTCTCTGCGTGTGTGAAAAAATTGAGAACTTTCCGAGAGTTTTATTAAATAACCGTAGCGTATGGAGCTCTCCAACTTTACAGATGGTTGTTCTCCTCTATCGAATATTGTTATTTATAGACTCTTTCTCTTTTCCCTTTTCGTCATCGAAATCGTCCAGATACCAATGGAGTTTTTTTCGTTATTCCATATTCGAAAGCATACATTTTTATCTCTTTTCCGATCCATCCTCTTTCATATCTCTTTCTCATATTTTTTATGCAAAACGATGCAGCACGTTGCGAATGGACACGCACGCCTTCTGTCCAAATACTCTCTTTCGTATACGAAAATAAAGAGTTTCGTTGGATCAGAAAAATATATATATATATATATTTTTATATATATATCGTATAGCAAGATCATTCTTTTGCATCTAAAATAAGAAGATAGATCGCAAAATGGATTGACTCGTATCTCGTGATCGTCGTTACAATCGAAGTCTATGAATATTTCAGTATACGTGAAATATTCACCGTGATTCTTACTCTTTCACACTTTTACTTTCCTTTTTTACTCGTTCACTTTCAAAAACAACGTGTTTAAACGTATATGAAGTATTTCTTCTTTCATTTCCGTTTCTCTTGGTACTCGAATACTACTATGCGCTTTGGACAATGGATATGTTTATTCATGCAGTTATTTATTAGTTTGGACAATTAGCATTAATTAGCGCAATTTACCGTATAATTCTCTATCTCTTTCTCTCTATTTCTCTCTCTCTCTCTCTCTCTCTCTTTTTCCTCTCTCCTTTTCCCTCTTACACCACAGTTATATACCAGCGTTCATCGCTACAAATACAGCGCCATGCGGTCTCGATGTTTTAGGGAGACCCAATGCCTGCAGCATTCTGCCTTCGAGGGGTTGACCTTTATCGGAAATTATCGCAAAACCTGCAGGAGAATGGAGAACTCGTCGACAACCAACTTCGTGAGTTTGAATTCTTATCGACTGGAAACCGAACGAACAAAGAACTTGGAATGATACGTTTCTATTCTTCTCTTTTTCTCCCCTTGCAACTGGTCTTTCTTTTAAAGAGACAAAAGAACAGACTGACAAAGTACGAACGATCTAGTCACGTTAGCATAAATTGAATGAGGATACTCGAAATAACAAGAAAAATAATTTCTCATTGTTAAATGTTAAAACGTATTACAATATAAGAAATAAAAGAAATTACTTTTCGTTTGATTCACTTTTGCAATAAAAATTGTGGGAGTCTCTCGAAGGAATTAGATAAAAGAAAAAAAAAAAAAGAAAACAGAACAAAAAAAAATGTGAAGCTCGAAGCATCAATTAGAAATTATGGAACGACATAGGTGTTTCAACAACACGACAACAATAACAACAACGATAAAAAGAAAAAAAAAAAAAAAGAAAAAAGAAGAAAAAGGGATGTCTCATTAGTGATACTTTTGGATCGACGTGACAAAACGACAAGAGGACTTATATATAAACCGCATGAAAAACGAGTGAAACTGAAAACTATGAAACCGAAGAAGTGTACGCATGTGGTATTCATTTCGTTTTAACGACAACAGCCATTTGAATCGATACCCTCTCACGTCGAGGGCATTGACGCGTGACATCGAACGAAAAGACAATAGCAAGTGTCGTAAAAGGAAACGAAAGGGCTCGTTACACAACTACATACGTATATCAATCAAGTATTATCGATAGTTTGAAGATCCTTTAAATCTAACATAAACATCAATGAATTTCCATTAAAACATTAGACGATATAAAGATATACGTATATTGATATGTCTAACGTGATTCGTTAGAACGATTCAATAATTCATAGAAATTTTGATATTAAAAGGAAGAGATTTAGTTGTGATTGAGATTGTTCTCTGATCGATAGGAGAGAAAGTTAACGAAGGTGCGATAGGAATAAAAGACAGTATCCGTCGAATTTCTCGGGTATTGCTTGATCGTAGAACAGACTTGAGTATGAACTGAGAGAAATACGTAGCGAAGCTAACCACATCAAACGAAGGACCGAAGTACTTCGTGAGCCAATCTCCAATTATCGATGACAACGCCCGGCAACGTCGTCTGGGCTCCGATGTCTTCGTTGTCCTCTAATCGGGTATCAAGTAGCGGTTCTCTCCTACCATTCCTTTCAGTAACGATCTGTCCGGGTGAACGATCGTACGTGACTCTCTCTCTCTCTCTCTCTCTCTCTCACTCTCTCTCAAGGAAACTCATCCTCTTATTTCTTGTTTCTCTCTCTTTTCCCTTCCCTCTCTTTCTCTCTTATTCTTTCTTACTCTTATTCTTACTCTAACTCTAACTCTTATTCTTATTCTCTGTCTCATTCTCTTAGATAAGACTAAGACATCGAGATTTTTCATCGAGACGACGGAAGTTTATACGGGCCATCTACTGCACACGGTTTATTGTTTCAGACAGAAGAATGATTTATAGCAAACACCAACACCGTCGGTAATGAAATTTAAGAGCAACTCATTTTTAAGTATTTCCTTTTCCCTTCCCCCTCTCCCGCCCTCCCGCCCTCCCTCGGCACCGTCGCCGCCTTATGTCGCCGTTCGTTTTCATCTTCTCTTTTCGAGCGTGAAACGAAGAAAAGCCGCATGTATTTTATTGCACTTGAAACTTACTCTTAAAGAAATGGAAACAAACGTCTTAATGCCTTTACGCTTACGCGAACTACTGAATACATTTTCTTTCCTTCCACGATTAAAGTCGTATTTAGTTTCTCTTTGGCTCATCCTTCCCTCCCTCAGCCCCCACACTCCTCCTCCACCCCCGCCTCTTTCTCTCTCTGTCTCTTTGATTATAACTAAACCGTTTGATTTTGACGAATGAATAAGGTAAAGAAGACTTTAAAGCTTTATTCCCAATGTATTTCTTAATGTATAATTCGGTAACATGAAAATTACGATGGTTATAATCTCCTTTGCCGATTATATCCGTTCGTTTTTTTTTTTTTTTTTTATCTCATCGAAAAGACGGAAACTATTTGGTGAGATATTAGTGTACGATAACCTGATCGTTCTAGTTGAGTAGTAGTCACGTTATATTTTCCCTTCCATTAGTCGAATGGTATGAGACTGGAAAGAGAGTAAAAAGATAGCCGAACGAAAGAACTGAAAGATACAGAATAAGAGGAAAAGAAAGAGGAAAAGGTGGGCGAGTTTTATTACCTATGTTTTTGTCAACCCTCTGAGGAATCGACCGTTCCCTTTTTCTTAGCAGTGATATTTCACCATAGCCAAGAAGAAACGTTCGCCTCTTAAGCATTTGAACCCATCGAGCGTAGCCCGGAGAGACCGTACGAAGAGAAAAGAGAAAGGAGTATACCGTAGAAGGGGTAGTTACCCGCACTGCAGAATTGCCATGGCCCACTCTCACTCCCTCTCTATCTTTCTCTCTCTTTTTCTTCCTTTCTCGCTCTCTCTCTCTCTCTCTCTCTCTCTCTCTTTCTCTCTCTTTCTCTCTCTTTCTCGCTCTCTTTATTTTACTCCCCTAATCCCAACACCATAAATTAGTTCGGACGGAAGTTCGATACGTTAGTTGCATTTGTCCACGGTACGCCGAAATAAAGAGGAGTCGGTGAAGAAGCGCGGGAGTAAAACCTCTCAACCACCCACCCACTCACCTCCTCCTCCTCCTCCTCCTCCTCCACCTCCACCTCTCTCCTACCACTCTTGCAATTTCTATCTGTTTCTTTCCCTTTCTTTCTCTCTCTTTCCCTCCTCTCTTCTCTTTTAGACCTTTCTAGTCGTTCGTCTCTTCCCTTTCCTTCTCTCTTACTCCATCCGCTATGTATTCTACTTGAATCGCTTCAATTATTTATTACTCGAGGTATTGCAACCAGGAGTCGTACCGAAGTATCCCAGTGAGTCTTGAAGATTTGTAATGTAACATGTAAAAATTTTCAGGCGTTTGTAAAGAAGTGGAATAAAAAAAAAAAAAAAAGAAAAAATAAACAAATAACGAAGGAGTAATAGCGCTTCGAGGAAAAAACAAAAATATTAAAAAAAAGAAAAAAAAAAAGAAAAAACGAGAAAACAAAAAAACAAAAGGATTAAAGAAAAATGGTCTGGATCTATTTTCTTCTTTTTTTCTTTTTTTTCAGGAAAAATCGAAAGAAAGAAAGGGAAATGAATATAATTTTTGCTGGAAATGTAAACCGTTATCACGTAAACTGTAATAATGTTCTAATTGATTAGCTCGTTTATTAACGTAATACGATCGTGAAATGTGCAAATTTAATGATAATAAATCGTTATGACGCAGCTGTTACCCCGTGCAAGGTATTTATGATTCTCGTTTTGACGAGGCGTTATAAAAGCTCTAATAACATAATTTTCCCTTTCTCTCGACACTAAGAGATCTTCATCTTTGGTCTCATCTCTCGCCATTCGCTCGTAGCTAATTAGAGGCCGTAACTTCGTTAGTGGTTTTAGCTCCGTGGTTTAAGCTCTCGTTGATGTGAACTTTAGATCGTGGAAGCAGAGATCGAACCAAAGTCCTATATTTCTCTATGATCGATGATCTTCATGGGGAAACAATTTTCATGTAGCTACAACGTTACGCGTTCTACTATATTAATGACATTTCTGCACCTTACAATCCGTAAAGTACAATGGAGTACCGAAGACAATAGCCTTCTCGCTCGATTCTAACGAATCAATCATCGTATCTAGACTGAACTCGATAAAAAAAATCCAAGAAATGTGCTAGAGGCAAGAAACAGAAACGAATCAGAGACGAAACAGGTTGATGCCATTACGTCGAATGAAAAATTCATTTTAGTTTAACGTCGATCGTCGAAATTTGATTCGATCGAATCAGAGTAACGAAGTAAGACGAGTCTCGAGCAACGTTATTCGAAAATTCAACCATACGGATTCATCTTACATTGGATATGCCATTGTGAATTCAATGATAGGCGCCGCGAGATATCGATTTTTTTTTCTCGCGATTGCTGGGAAAAAATTTCCGGTCGATATAAGAGAGAGAGAGAGAGAGAGAGAGAGAGAGAGAGAGAGAGAGAGAGAGAGAGAGAGAGAATAAAAAAGAAAAAAGGGGAATGAAATAGAAAGAGAGAGAAAGAAAGAAATAGATAGTAATAGATGATAGAAGTGAAAAAAGACACGAAGAAAAGTAGATATCTCGCTCGCATCTTCTTCATTCCCGTCTTTTTCTCACTCCCTCTCTTTCTCTTTTTTTCTCTCTCTCTCTCTCTCTTTCTTTCTCTCTCCGAAGGCTTTTATTGTCGACGAACGAAGGAAAGTTAGGCGATCGTACCAGAGATGGCTCGGTAAGAAATCGAGGGGTGAAAGTTTTCTCCCCAAAAGAACGGAAGGCCTTTTGCCTTTACGAAATCTTCGAGGTTTTATAGGCCGAGATAAATAATGTATTAGAATATTGGTGGATAATCGCACGTCGACGAGAGAAATCGATGGTTTTAGCCAATTAGGTGTTAGACACGTTCGTATATAAACCCAGACGTTACGTGATGTATATTTTCTTCGTAGGATATAATAATATAAAGGAAAGGAAAAGAAATAAAAAAAAAAAAAAATAAAGAAAAAAAAAAGGAAAAAAAAAAGAAAAAAGAAATATTATTATCCCGTTCTATGTTTTGTCCTCTGTATTTGAACGTGTAAAAGGATGATAAAAACTGGGACATAGAAGATCGTTCGATCGAAATAAAAGTAAAGCTACTCTCGTCCCGTTTTAACGTAGTACGTTTTAAGAATTCTTGATAAGGCCACTGGCATCCAACGTAAGTCGAATTTACGTTGGAAGCGACGATGCGTATAGCCTTCTCTCGTAAGATGAACGTGATCTAAAATTCTGTCCTGATGTTTTATTCATGATTTCAATCAGCGGTCGAATATCACTTTCCAAGTGCAAAACTTCGTTACTTGATCGAGCCGATCGACTGATTCGTTAACGATCCTCTTCCTTGTACGTTCCACTTGATGTATTATAGAGAAACGAGTTTTCACAAGAAGACAGATCACACATATCCTTTCGACAGGATTCAATATAAATCACGTGATAATTTAGTTACTATCGAATTATCGTTATCATTTACGTAAATGTTTTATCAAAGAAAAGAAATATATGGGATAAAGAAAAGGAGAAAGGAAATAAAAAAAAAAAAAACAGATAAAAAAGAAGTGCACTTTACAATCCATCCGCAATGAAAACCCATAGCCTTAACGTGAGGTTAACGTAAATCAAGGTACGAACTTTTCCTTGATAGAAAATTTCATTACACGAGCAAAAGCGTTGAGATAGAAAAAGATAGATAGAAGAAGAGACAGTAGGAAAGGACAGGAAGATAATCACCGGTATTAAAACCGCAGTCACATTAAGTAGGATATTTCGCAAATATATTCCATTTAAATGTCACGTTTTAATTAAATGAAATTTATTTCAAATCTTTCTCTCTCGCCGGCGCTTGGTTTGCACTATTTTTTTTTTTCTTTTTCTTTTTTAATAAAAGAAAAAAGAAAAAGAAAAAGAAAAGAGGAAAGAAGAAGATAACAAAAAAAAAAAAAAAGAACGATGACCATTATTATCACGATAAAAGAAAAAATGTAAGAAAGTCGAATCAGAACGAAATTCGATGGAGGGCTCGTACGAAACGTATAGAAAAAAAGAATTTGTCTTTTCTTTCTTTCTTTCTTTTCTTTCTTTTTTTTTTTTTCTTTGTTGTTTTCTAAATGAATTCGATTTAAATATCGTCACTGACCTTCGACGATCGCAGGAGTAATCAGTAGCAGCGATAGCTGCGCGACGAGGTAAAACGTTGAGACAATAGTGCGGATCAGCGACATCCATCTAGAACTTGGCGTGACGCCGCGACGTAGGAAGGACGATTCGCGCCGGAATCTCGGTGCGGACTGGCACACGACGGGGTTACTGTGCCTCACTCTGTGTCGGTGAGAGGGGTGAAACGCGAACGAACGAACGAACGAACGAACGAACGAGCGAACGAACGAACGAACGAACGAGCGAACGAACGAACGAACGAACGAACGAGCGAGCGAACGAACGAACGAACGAACGAACGAGCGAACGAACGAACGAACGAACGAACGAGCAAGCGAGTAAACGAGTAAGCGAGCGAGCAAGCGAACGAATGAACGAACGAACGAGAGAGAAGGAAAGCAAGTGCGACGGCTGAACTAACGGAGGAGTACAGAGGGAAAGACGGTGTGAGAGAGAAAGAGAGGGAGAGATGCTTTTCTCGTCACGAGCTTTAGGGTTTGTTCGCATGCGCCCATCCAGGTTCACGTGCCTTCCGCCATCGCGAATCGTAGGATCCGCCTTCCTCGTAGGAAAGACACGTTTCCAAGAGGATATACGGAGAAACACACGTAAAGAGGACGATTCTAAGCTATTTCTCTCTCTCTCTCTCTCTCTCTCTCTCTCTCTCTCTTCCTTTCTCTATCCATCCATCTATCTATCTATCTATCTATCTATCTATCTTTCTATCTATCTATCTATCTATCTATCATCTTTCTCTGTTTCTCTCATCGATATTATCTTCCTGCATGTTATAAGAGAATCGATGAACGATCGAAACTCCAAGCTCTTTTCTCCTTTTCTCTCACTCACGTTATTCTTTATACTGGACTATAAACAGCCTGAGGAAAGTGGAGCTCCGAATCTCGCGTGAATATACGATAATATTGTATCCAAACTATACACCTTTTTTAAACGAAATACATATGTATATATACGATCAACAACTGTTCATCAACCATTCAAATCTCATCCCTTTCACAGAAGAATGAATAAGAGATACATGGTAGAAAAATCTATTCCCCGTTATTCGATCATTCATTGATTATTTTCAAAATATTCTTATAATGTATTTTTGATATGTTCATTGATTCCTTTATCGTAGTTAATTAAAGAAGAGTGCATTTTCGATCCATGAATTAATAATGATTTCTACGTTTCTAGACACTTTAGTCGACTATGATTGAGTGAGTAAGAGCAGAAGGAGAAATAGAGAGAGAGAGAGAGAGAGAGAGAGAGAGAGAGAGACAGAAACAGAGAGAAGCATCACAGTAGTAAGTACGTGAATGTAGTCAGACGGAGCTAAACTTTAAGCATAGAAGTTCCTCGCACATATTCTTAGCGTCATATTAAACTTCCTTCTACTCCGAGCTCGGCGAACGCAACGGGTAACGAACGAAATAAGGTACAAATTGAAATTGTCCCTAAAGGAAAAAGATTGATATTGAAATGAATTTGCAAATCGGAACTGTCCGCGGAAATTAACAAGCAGCAAAGCGGCGACATTAAAAAGGGACTAAAGCGAGAAATAATTATCCAGTTGCAAAGTTATATCGAGTGGAAAGTTGTGCCGAGCAACCAAACTTTTCGGTGTTGCGTTTGAACGAAAAAAAAAAAAAAAAAAAAAAAAAAAAAAAAAAGGAAAAAGAAGAAAAAACAACAAAAAAAAAATATGATAAAGATAAAAATAAAAATAAATGTAAAAATAAAAATAGAAAAGCGAGAAAGAAAAAGAAGGAAAAAAGTAAAAAAAAAAAAAAATGATGACACTATGGTATCCAACGGCAAAGCAGCATGTATCTGCAAGCAAAGTTTCAATAGCGTCGTTAGAAGTTTGCTATGTGCATTAGAAAGAAGTTTTTTTTTAAATATATATATATATACATATACATACTAATATATGTGTATATATATGTGTGTGTGTGTGTATGTGTGTGTGTGTACTTATGTATATAAGGGCATTTTAAAATATTCTGAGATTCGGTCGTTGGGCGGAAAGAGAAATGGTTTTTTAGTATTACGCCAGTCAGTCGAGATAAAAACGGAAACATTATCGAAGAGTTCATGTCGAATGGTTAAATTAGGTTCGTGATTCGAGGAATCGACGAATATACGTGGTAGGAGTACTTCGGGTTGAAACTGCTGATCGATCAGTCGATACCTTTAACCGTTGACCTACTTCATTGATTATCGCATTGTAACGTAATTACTTGCACCATGTGGTAATTATACGGTATGCACTCCGTCGAGTTCTCACGGGACTATCAAAATATTCAACTAAAAAATGAATTTCTCAAATCAAAATCGATATCATTGTATGGTAAAAAGAGGTTCATTGATAGGATGATACTATCGTGATAATGGTTAAAGTAAAATTCAAAGAGAAATAATACGATATGAAATAATATGTAGGAGGTTGAAAAAGGTATCAAAAAGATATCGAAAAATAAGTTGAAAGGATATATTACGAAGGTTCCTAAGCTTTCGTATCGTGTAGACGGGTGGTACGAGTCGTAAACTCGACTCATAACATGGATCTCATACTCGCAATAGGCATTGCTAGGTACATGCATCGTGCTATTTCGAACGATGACTTTAAGAGCTAACTCGAACCCTCCCCTACGTTCTCGTAAACGTCTAGCGACAAGATATCGAGAACAGAAGCAAGCAGGTTATTTCCCACTTTCGTTGGGTTACTTGTTTGTGGCTTTATTGCTTCTTAAGGGAGCAGGTAGTTCTGTGAAATTACATCCGATTAACGTCGCACACTTCAACTCAAACGACCACGAGAATATTTCGATAGAATTGTTTATATCTCTTCGTACGAGAGAATCAGAGAAACAGAGATAGGAAATGGAAATTGTTAAATGAACGATAACTCACACAAAGCAAATTTGTTTGTTACTTCGTTCACGGGATTAAATTATTCATTCAATTAACTCCTTAACTTCGTCATTGTCTACCTTCGGGCACGTTTTCCAATCGACTTTCATCCTTCGATCTTGCTCAGAAAAGGACTTTTAAATCGGAACACTTTGCGTTACTTTTACGCACGCACGACGACGCATCGCGATCGCCCTACACTAGAAGCGTCCAATGGAATACCAATTTGATCGACCCTCCATCCACCGGTTTCCTCTTTCCTGGTTTCTTTCTTTTTCTCTTTGTCTCCCTCTCTCTTTCTCTCTCTCTCTCTCTCTCTCTCTCTCTCTCTCTCTCTCTCTCTCTATTTCTATTTCTCTGTTCTAGCACCATCTCCTTCACGCTATCATGGTATTCTCTTTCGCCTAGGGAGAAAAGCTAGGGGACTTGGTAGTTGAAATTTTTCGTCGATCGCGAATACGGAATTCAGACTATTCAGGGCGTCGTCTCAATGCTACCATAGAAACTCGAGATAATGTCTAGCATAAAGGAGAAAAAAGATGTCCTATTTTTGTAAAACGTTATCTTAGGCACGGATATCGTAAAGGAGGCTTGCGAGTAGAGAAATATGTCGTGTACCGTAATACCCGTTTCTATTTTTAACCAAAAAAATCAACACTAAAAAGGATAAAAAGATAGATATTTAGATATGTACATTCGTAAGAAAACGATCTGAAAGTATCGTTTCCCTGATGACAACTAACGACATTTAACTCACATAGAATTATTTCACGAAACGATGTTGTTCAGGGTTTTAAGAAAGTCCATTGCTAATTATCCTGTTTCGTTGATGATAGTAGTAAGCGATAATATTTTCCGAGAAGAAGTAAGATCGATACCATCCATCTTAAAGAAACAAAATTCACCTGTACTTTCCCATCGCGTCATTTTCAAATATTGACACTTTTCCTTTTTTCATCAGTTTATTTTCATATCTTGGTCAATATTCAAAATCTTATGAATAAAATAACGAGTATTGATAATACTTCCGTATATAAAAATATTCCTCATGTATAAATAATATTGCTTCTTTCAAAGAGCTCATTTTGAAATGTTTATACATATCTTAAAGCAATATATTACATATATATATATATATATATATATATATATATATATAAAATGTAAAACGAAAAAAAAAGTAAGATAGGATAAAACTAAATGGAAAAGGTATTTTAATCCGTGAGATTCGAGATTTGCATCGGGAGGAAAGCCTTGAAGAGAAAATCTTCGGTGTAGCCGACATCGAGAAGAAAGATGGCCGTGATATCGAGGCACATGCAAAATTTTCACTCGAGGGACCGACTAGAAGTTCATTTCCTGCTCTTCGCTAAGGTGCAAGCGCAAAGCGAGTAATTCGATTTTAGCCGAAAGCGTTAAGAGACATCGTCGACGAAGGCAAAAACGGGGGGACCAGAACGAAGATGTAAACGACGAACAGAGGAAGAAGAGACTGGCAGAAGCTAGTACGGAAGGATGAGAGGGTAAGAGGTAGTGATGGCGAAGAATACTCCGCCTGGAGCAGAAGACTGCTTCGAAATAAGTTGAAGCCGTCAAAAGAACCTGAAGCAGCTTTATTCGTGTCGTTCCAAGGACGATGTTTCGCGAACCTAAACGTCTCCGATGGAAGAACTACAGCACCGAAGAGCAAAGCGAAGAGAAAACTTACAAACTTTCTATATCACTTTTTAACACGTATACCATGGTACCTTTATAAATATATCCTTGACGATATTTTAATGATGTCAGAAAGTCAACCTCTCACTATAGCAATATTGAGACTTGGGATGTTTAAGAGTCAACGGTGGTTAGAGGAACGCGTGATTCCGAATAATACGTCGTGAAATCTATCCTGTTAGATATCGATTATGATATCTATGCTTAGTCATGTTCAACATATTGACGCATTGATAAACATACTACAAACTCCGGGATATCTCCGAGAGATCGATGGGACTGATCTGACGGATAGAATGAACTTATGGAAAAACTCTATCATACCGTAAAATATTTGTGAAGGGAGGGTGAGTTGGGCGGGGGATAGGGGGAGGGGTGAGGGAAGAAAAGGAAGAAAAGAAGGGAAGAAAAGAAGAAGAAAAAAAAAAGATGTCCAATTTTTCTTCAAGCTCGACAAAGTTCGACGATTATTTTCTACCGATATCATCGATCGTAAACTTATAGTTAAAGCCCCCCTCCCCCTTCCCCCCCTCAATCCTCCTTCTTTCTCTAGTTTATGTCGAATTGGGATTGTCGAAGTACTGTACCGCATGCAGCCCTTCAATTAATGCATCATTGAAGGGGAATGGGGTACTACGGAAGTGAACGTGTTTGCGAACCTTTGACAAACGAGTCGCATAAGGACGAGTAATTAGGCGGACATAGCGTGAAACCTTCCATGTGTGCGCGTGTCGTATTATCCACGTACGCTTATACTTATATATATATATATATATATATATATATATATATATACACACGTGTGTGCCCGAGTACGTATGTGTATGTATGTGAGGGGAGTTCGAAGAGAGTAGAGCTCGTTCGATAGCATCGAGACATCATTGTCTAACCGCGACTAGGACTGCCATACCATTATTCTGCCGGTGCACTTTGACGTTTGTCCGAGGCTCAAGATAAATTGCCTTTCAACGGTGGGAACATTGAGTAAATAACATGCATCGAATCGTCGTGGTACCAAAGGAGTATAGGAGACGTTGTCGACGATCCTCCTGTATTTGGAAAAGCCGTAGTTTACGTACAAACAGACACGAGCAAAAGTCAATCCAATTGTAATTCCTTCCTATTTCCTTTTTCTTTCATTTTTCTTTATTCTCTCTTATAAACGTTTGCCCTTTTCTCTTTTTTCTTTTCTTTTTTTTTTTTCTTTTTGCTTCTTTTTATTTTCTCTATTTTTTTATCTTTTTCTTTTTGCTTGTCTTTTTCTTTTTTCTTCATCTTTTTTCGTCAAGTTTCGTAAAATCTTCAAACCTAGTAGCTATTATCGTCAAATATCGTTCGAATTCTTTGTTCTATGTTATCTAAAATGATCATTCGAAATTTATTGTTTCGATTGTTCTTCGAAAGTTCCTTGTTCCTTTATAAATTGTCGATTCTCGTTAGTGGTACAACGTGATTATATTAAATCCGTATTTGCAGTCGCATGAAACAAGAATAGTAGTCCACGATTATATCGAAAGGCTACTATGAGCAAGCTGATAAAGCAAAATCGTTTCCAGGAGGTAGCAATTAAGTCGAACGAGACGAGAAATACCATGTGGTTTTCATTTGTATCTGGTATAGCTAATAAAACAGATACTTGACCCGGAGGATTTCCGTAATTATCGTTCGACAGATATTACTTTAATATTTCGAGAACAGTTGAAAATAATCTTGATCATTTGAAAGGCCATAATATGTTCGATAAAGGTACAACGAATCGATAAGGAATCATCGATGTCATGAGAAAAATATTCATACCAAGATATTTCAGGATAATCAATTTAAGTTTTATACGATTTCGAGGATTTGACATTTTATATCTATAATTTTATAATACTTGTTAAATATTAAAAATGAAAATAATCTTATCGTACACAACCGATAAGACAAATGAGACTTCATTTATTGATCATATCGAGGATCTAACACACAAATTAGGATATTTAAAAAGGAAAAAGATCTTTAGAAAAGCTATCATCGAGAAGTCCGATCGATCGATCGGACGGAAAGAATTGAATGCGTTGAAAAAAAAAAAAAAAGAAAAGAAAGAAAAAAAGAAAGGAAAAAAAAAAAAAGAAACGTGTTTCAATGGCAACACTGGCAGTTCGTTCGAGCCATCGAACAGAATTATCGAACCGATAGGAAAGCTATCCGAGCAGGAACGGTCTCTGTCCTAGCCTAATCCTACCTGCTCGAGCTATTATCCCGGAAAAGCCAGTCGAACATCCGATTAGGAAAGCCGAACATACGTTATTTCCTTCAAGGGAGGAGCGCGAGGAGGCATAGAAGGGTGGATGAGGAGGAAATCGTTCCCCTGCTGGTTCCTACTAAAATGACATTTTATCGTTATTACATTTACGATCCTGAGCCTTCCTCGTCGATCGTTCCATAAACGAATTCCATATTATTTTCTTTATAAATCTTTAAATTTCTTTTATCAAATAAAGATAAAACTAACGAGAATGAATTCCACGATTCTTACGAACTAACTCGATCGACCAAAAGTTAAAAGGAAAGGAAAAAACAAAAAAAAAAAAAGAAAAAGAAAACAATTGAATTTTTGTCACAATTAACATAAGAATATTCAATTAATTTAAATATCATTGATATTCCAACGTGTCTATCGTAAAGACTTTAAAGAAGAAAAATACGAAGCTTAACTCGGGGCACGGGAAATGGTCAAATCTAATTTAATTTGCAAGCCTCTTTATTAAAGCTTACAACCGTTCCCGTTGCCGTCCGAAATTAAACGTATTATTCGCGAACGAATATCGACTAGACATATAGCTTCGTTATCTCTTGGCGATTATGTAAAATCAAGCGGCCCGTTGCTTTGAAACGTCAGCGTATCGCAGTTCACCCTCCAGCGAGAAAATAATTCCCGTAGCCGTTTCTCGGCGATACGAGGATAAGAAAAAAGGATTCAACCCTTTTAAATGGATGTGAAATGAATAGAACGTTGGTAGGAATACGAGGAGGAGGTGGAGGAGGAGGAGAAGTGAGAGAGAAAGAGAGAGAGAGAGAGAGAGAGAGAGAGAGAAAGGGGGGAAAAAATAAAAAGTACAAGAGAGAGAGAGTGGGAGTTAGAAAAAAAGGACCGCACGAATCGCCATTGATAATGGGATTTTTCAACATTTATTCTCCAACGCGCGCAACTTGTAATTGATAAATGGAGCGTGGGTGAGTGTAATGGGTAGCTACCGAGAAGAAGAGAGAAAAACGAAAAGAAAGAGAGGAGAGGGATCGGAGATAAACGAAGTAAAAGTAGAGAATAGAGAGAACTGCAGTTTCACCGCATGCCGGAAGACGAAGGCGCGGCTGGTCTTGAAGCGTTTCATGGTAAACCAAATATTCGTGGCATGCACTGGCGTTGCACGCCGGAATTTCTACCATGAAGTCGTTATACTGTACGACCACTTATAATTAATTGCTCTAGTTTATAATCGTCTTGTGGGCATTGCCACTCGGTTAGCCCCATAACAAAGATACCAACAAAGCCACCATCCTTTCGTCTCTCTGTGAGATTACGTCGGTTCCTTTAAGATCCTTAATATCTCGAATATTCCATGAATATTTATAGATATCGTTTCGGAACCATAGATTTTGAAAATCAAAACGAAGAATTATCTTCGCGTGAAATCATTATGGGAACGTGTTTGTCAAACTCGATGGTCTCTCGAATTTACGAGAGCAAAAGAAAGAATTTACGAGAGAAAGAAAGAAAGAGAGAAAGAGAGAGAAAGAGAGAGAGAGAGAGAGAGAGAGAGAGAGAGAGAGAGAAAGATAGGAAATGAGAAAATATAATAATATACATACTTCATTAATGCTCATACGGCGAAACCCGTAGCAACACATTTTGGTTTATGTGTCAATTATGCCGACCAACGTATTTAATGTTAATCTCATCCTGCCAGTGTCAATTTATCGAAAATGTCCGTAATTGAATTAACATTCAAACGATTCGAGATTAAACAAACAATTTATCTTTTAAACACTTGCCCCGAATAGGATTCTATTTCTGTAGATAAATGAATACTATCAGGTAAACGATAGTCGAGTTAATTACTATAATACTTTCTATGAGGATATCTATTGTAATGTCGATCGAAATTTCTCAATCTCCGTCTATGTTTTTTTCTCTTTTCCCTTTCTTTTTTCTTTTCTTTCTTACTTTTTTCAGTTTTTCTTTTTTTCCAAAAGTCAAAAAACTACGAAGGATACGACGTTTGCTACTTAGATAGAACGGGGCGAAACTTCATTGCGGAGAAATTAAGTTCTGTTTGAGCGTCAACGCAAGCACCACCTTCTACCGAACGTCACTATATGTCTTCCGTCGGTTAGACGAAGCGACCGCGCTTGTTTGAGTTTACAGATTGCGCCTTCGGGGTATTAAGTCGCGTTATCGCAAATTACTATCCGATATACATATATACAATATGTATACAGGGACTAGAATAGTGTACATCGCAGATTTAAGGATGAATGTCACCAAAGACAATGACAACGATGGACGAATGGAAAGAGAATGAATATTCGTCATTTATATCTTCCACGATTCTTACGAGTCGGCAAAATTTTTTTTCTTTTTTTTTTTTTTTTTCAACTCATTTGTAACTATCACAGTGTGTCTCCTCGTTAAAGTAAAGTAACTTGAAATACGTCGGGGATTATGATGCTTTTTCCTTTCTTTCTTTCTTTCTTTCATTTTTGTTTTTTTTTTCTTTTCTTTTTTTTTTCTCATTTTTATTTATTTTCATAGACTTGACATTCGGTTACTTCATTAAAGATACGATTCGTGACGATCGAGGATGAAACGTGATATTACTTTTACAAGTGTCGTATCTTTCTCCCTTTTTCTCTTTCTCTTTCTCTCTCTCTCTCTTTCTCTCCATTACTTGCTCATTCGCTCTGTCTTTCTTTCTTGGCTTTTAACACGCGATAAGGTAATTTGCCGCTAGTAACTATCGTGAAATTCTCATCAGTGAAAACGTATCTCGCATTAGACGTATCGATTTGAATGAGAGAAACATAAAATATATTTCTTTAAATGCTGTAACATGCTCTCATTTTTTCCCAACTTCGTATATAAAGAATATAATCCAGATTTTCGCTCTTTCTGTCTGTCTTTTTCTCTTTCCTTTATGTCTCTCTCTCTCTCTCTCTCTCACTCTCTCACTCTCTCACTCTCTGTCTCTCCCTCCCTCCTTCACTCGATTCATACACCCCAACCTCCTTTTCCTTCTCCCCTATCCTTTCAACGAATTTCCAAGCGCTCGTCGTACGTAAGCTTCTCGAGCGCGCTTCGGTCATTAAATATTTAGCGCCAAACCAGCTGTAAAAATCTCGTGCCGGAACAGGAATCTGTCTGCGGGTTCTGCACACGAAAAGAGATTGAAACGTGGGAAATAGGGAAGGGAGAAGATGGCGGAGAAACGTACAGTTGTGGGATAGGTAGTAGTAGAGAAAAAGTAAAAGCAGAAAATTCCTACCACGAAGATGGACAACTAGCTGCATTTGCGGTGGTATCGGAGCGCTCTCCTTTACGTAGGACCTTAAATAAAAGGAAGGGAAAAATCGGTACGAAAGGCAAAAAAAAAATACAGGAAAAAGAGAGAGAGAGAGAGAGAAGAAGGGGGAAAATGCGGTTTTAGGAAACAAAATGTGAAAAAAGAAATCCACGAAATTTGTGGCGAACGTTCGAAAAGAGATGTGCGCTCGTTACGCTCGATAATTATATATGCTACGATAATTATGTCCGATATATGTATGTATAAAGTTTTCCTCCTTTATCTTCTTTGTCCTCTTTCTACTTTTGTTCGGAATAAAATTTCGAAAAATATTTCCTCGTACGATCGACGATGAAAAGACGATAGCCATAATGATGGGACATGGTATCGTCAGTATGAGACGGTCGAGAGAGCGATCCTATTATCGACGATAACATGGGATCTCTAACTTCGGATTAACGAGTCACTCAGGATTTCACGGACGCAAAGTCGACGCTCCTCGTCTGCGATGAGATCTGCGAGAGTCACGAGATTACTACTACTACTATTACTACGAGAAAGAGAGAGAGAGAGAGAGAGAGAGAGAAATATAGAGGTAGAAGGAGAGAGAAAGTGAGAAGGGTGAACATCGACGAACGATAACGTGGCCAAGCTCTGAGCTGGGTCTATTAGTCTGACAGATGTAACGACGAACATCGTGTTGTTTGCGATATCGGCTTGCAAATTCTAACATGACCGCCTGAACGTTCGTGATAGACAGATATTGCGTTGGGATGATCATAACGGAGTCCACGGTGTAGAGAATTAGAGTTAGAGAGAGAGAGAGAGAGAGAGGGAGAACGTTACCAAGGCAATTAGCTCTCGTGTAATTTCACGATTGAGAGATCGAGTATTGCTCGGTATTGCTCCGTATTGCTCGCTGTCTCTTGGTTAAGAACTTTTTTGCAAATTTTCTAATTACCTCAAAAATACTCTCTTTACTATTTTATATCTGAACGGAGATAAAAGAAAAAAGAATAAAAAAATAAAAAAAAAAAATAAAAACAAAAGAAAGAAAAGAAGGTAACAAGTAAAAAAACTGAAATTAGCTCTATCTCACCTAGGTTTTTTCTTTTTTTTCTTCCTTTTTTTTTTCTTTTTTTTCTTTTTTTTTTTTTTTTTTATATATAATTCTCACTCTCATAAAACATACTTTATTTCAGTAAAAATGTGAGTCCATTCATCGTCCAAAATTAAATACTCCTTTTATTTCTACCTTCTTAACATTTTCAAAACTAGCGGAAATATTGCACTCGATGCTTCTCGTTGTTAATATAAACAAGTTCTTACTATAGGACACACAAGGAGACGTTTAATTTACAGTCTCTCGTGCAATATCGCGTACCGAGTTGAGAGCGAGACAATTAAATCTTAATTCTACTAAATGCAAACCGTCTCCGACGAAAATACGTCGTGTTATCGTCATAAACGATAAAGACAGGAAGAAAGAAAGAGAAAGAGAGAGAGAGAGAGACAGAAAGAGAGAGAGAGAGAGAGAGAGAGAGAGAGAGAGAGAGAGAAATTAGAGAAAAAGAGAAAGAGAGAGAAATAAAGAGAGAAAAAGAGAAACATTGAAGAATAAAGAAAGAGAGAAAGTGAAAGAACAAAGAAGACATAGAACGGTGAAATAGCAAAATGACCGGGGAAAGATGTAAGATCATTAAAAGTTATGCGAAAATTTTAGAAAACAGGGTGGAAGCGTTGAATTTCGTCGCATTGTCCGCTAGAGTATTATATTTCGTGCTTGTATTCGAACCGTCGACCGTATTTTCGAGCGAAACGCGTCGACCTCAAATTTCCAGTGAGCTTTAAAGCTAGACGATTTCGCGGGCAGACGACAAAATACAGTTCCGCGCGCGCACTCCCTCACCCTCTCACTTTTTCTTTCTCTCTCTCTCTCTCTCTCTCTCTTTTTCTCTCCCTTTCTCTTGCTCTTTAGTTAGGTACGTTGTACGTCACGTATACGCTGTATATGCGTTGCTCGTCGTTCACGCTCGTACACATCGTATGCGGAAAAAGTTTCACTGCGAAATTCCTCGCATTTCTCTACTCGGTACACGCCGACGCGCCGAACGAACCCGGACTTTTTTAGTGGTTGTTTAGCGCTCGCGAATGACCCTTTTGAAGTTAATGCTCCATGAGCTTGTACTCTTCTATACTAAACCGTTACGACTGTTGCAAGCTGAAAAATTCATCGACCTATCTCGTTCGCCCGTCCCCCTCTATCCCTCCCATTTTCGCCGACCTCGAGAATACCGTAGTTCCTTTAAACCAACCCCCAATCGAAATCTTATTTCTCTTTCTTCCACGGGTTTAGAAGCTTTTGCCATTCCTCCCTCTCAACTTTCCTACATTATTCTAATTTTCGACGAGACGAGTCAGTTTTCTTCTATCGTTTTTCGTCCTCTTTATATCGCGAAGGGAGAGAATAAAAGTTTGCGGTGGATTAAGAAGGTCGATTAATACCGCCTAGTATATCTACCTACATCCAGGAATCAAAGTTTACTCTTTCTACCACCGATATTAATCTTCGCGGTCGTTATCAATCCCGGAAGCATAATTACTTTCCAACTCCCTCTCACGAAAAGCAAAGTTAAGCGGTTTATAAAACGGCCTTCTTCTCTCTTCGTCAGCATCATCGAACGGATCGTTTCATTGAACGATTAACGCATTCCAATTATTTTACGTTGCTTTAATGGAGACGTCTCATACTACCATTTTACCCTTTCCAAAGGCGATAAAACGTCGGCCGATAAAATCGAGGAAAAGAGCCCAACGCAGCCCTTTTTCCACGGCTGAATTCCAAGCGAGTCTACGTGGACTCCAACGGAGAGCCGTTTGCACGAGCGTGTTAACGGAAAACTTTGCCCCATGGAAACGAGTTAAACGGCGCTCGTACATACTCATCGTCCTGAAATTTACGCTGTCGTGCTAAAGTAAATTACATTGGGCGTACTTGCATCGTCCGTCGTGTTAAAAAGACTTTCCCAAAGCGTTATCATACCTTTTAGAATGTCGGCCTTCTAACCCCCCTTACTACTCTTATCTTATGGTTATCAAGTTTTTTTAATTGCTTCTCGATTAACAACAATCTCACGTGGATGATTCTTGCGACAGTTATCATTTCTTTATCATTCGATTCAATATATACATATATGTAAGGGATAATACCGAACTATTGTGATATCGTTAATCATTTCTTACTGAGCATCAAAGAGATAGAATGGGAGAGAAAGAGAGAGAGAGAGAGAGAGAGAGAGTGTGTGTGAGCGAAGAAAGGGGGAGAGGAGATGGAGAGAGGCACACAGTTGGCGCGAGATAAGGAGATTTTACGTGTTGCACGTAGTTCCGTACCCCTCTACTCCACATCGTCGATGCGTGTGTTCGCAACGAAACCAGATTAGCTATTTCCACGTGCTACCTACCTCTTACATATGCGGTTATATATATATATATATATATATATATATATATATATATATATATATAAAGAGAGAGAGAGAGAGAGAGAGTAGGCGTTAAGAGAGGCTCACGTAAGCTACGTAACCAAATGGGAAATCCGCATTGCGGCTAAGTATCCCGATAGCTTCAAAGCTTTACCGAAAACATGCACCGCCATTAGTTATGCTTCCGATCGTGATTTATTAAAAGAAAAAAATCCAAAGGAATTAATACCACGCGCACTAGGGACGAATGAATATCCAACAAAATCGTTTCGTGGAATATTCATTCAGTTTCTCGTATTTGAGTTTCCTTAATTATAACGTTATACTACTTAGACTGTGTATATATCAAGTAATTTCCCTTGCAATGTTTGCATTGCACAATGTTGTTGGATCGTTAATAGAATTAAATCCGTTCTATCTACTCGCTATCCTGTTCTTTATATTCGTAGTTTCAGTTAGAATCGAAGAATTAAATGATAAAGAAAGATTGATTGAGTTTCTTTGTTTACAATGACGAGTTTTATTTCTAGGCGACATAAACATAAAAATTATTTAAAACTTTAATCTTTTATGTCGGCCGACAGGATAAAAGTAAGTATCTATTTCGTAGAACAATAGAACGAAAAAAAGATGAAAATAAGAAAAAGAAAAAAGAAGAAAAGGGATGATAAAGGGAACGTTTCGAAATCGACTGGATACACTGTCCAAGTGTGATATCTACCTTGAAATCCAAGGAGGATAGAGAAGTGGTGTGGTAAAGGTTTGGCTAAGGGATGCTCTCGGCTCGTAAATGAAATCCTCAAGAACGAGTTTCTGTGGAACGCTGCTTGATATCGAGCCGATGGTACGTTAAGGCCACCCGACAACGTCTCCTTGCTCTCATGTTAGGGGAAGATCGAAGAAGAGAAAGAAAGAGAGAAGGGAGAGAGAGAGAGAGAGAGAGAGGGGAGGGGGAGAGAAAAAGAGAGAGAGAAAGAAAGATAAAGAGATAGAGATAGAGAAAGAAAGAGAGAGAGAGAGAGAGAGAGAGAGATAGAAGGTGTCTGGGGTGAGCCGGGATTTGACTCGAGGAATTTGCATTACAAAAAAGTCGGAATGGTAAGAACGAGTCAAAGGTTGGATATGCAAATGTTGAAAAAATCAGGACAGAGAGAGAGAGAGAGAGAGAGAAAGAGAGATCGGGAGAGGGGGAAAGAAGGGTCGTTGCGGAATACGCTTGCACGCAAACATAGTCTTGTTGCTTGCGAGGTATTCTACTTTCGCGATATTCTCTAAGATAAAGTGTCAAATAAATTACACGAGATGAAATATATATATATATATATTGTATTGTCATTTAATTATTAAACAATACGATGAGTTCAGGTTGAAATAATATTTGTGTTTTATATACCAAATTTCGTTTATTTCGTACTTGTTGATATTTCTTGATGAAATATATTTCTTGTTCTTTTTTCGTTTCAGTTTTTCTTTTTTCTTTCGACATTCTTCCCTCCCAAATCGTGTACGTACATTACTTAAAATCGTTCGCCTTAAATTATCGACTCATTCTTGTTCTTATGTATCTCGTGCTTTTCTCATACCTACGACCTTTCACAGGATAGACGACGCGGACCGAAATGCTTCGAATGCTAATTCACGAAGGGGAATTTAAAGTCTGAAGAAATACGATGTCGGGGGAAGGGGCAAAAAAGAACAGGTGGAAGAGGGTGGAACAGGGTGGAAGGGTACTGTGGAGGGAAGAGAAAAACGATTTCAACCACGAATGGACCGATCAGCCGTATAAATACTTACCCTTGAAAGAACGATTACGGGATGTGCAAAGTGCATTGAATATATTCAATGCACTTTGTATATGTATATATATATATATACAGTACACCTGAAAATAGAAATCAATCCTGTCGTTTTCTTTTCCTTTTTATTTTTCTTTTTCTTTTTGTATCTTTTTTTCGTTAAATATAAAATTGGGTTGCCTTTTCCCGATGAAAATATATGTATGTATGTATATGGGTATAGCTCTTCGTTTATGTTGACTTTTTTTCAAAAAAAAAAAAAAAAAAGAAAAAAAAAAGAAATAAAAAAGAAAAAAGTAGGTCGCAACTTTTATCACAGAACAGAGTGGAGAAATCGATATACGATGCGACGACTATCTATCAGATGCACGATACTAAACCTACTTGTCGCACGTCCCGGAGATTGCTAGTACATCATTATGCACAATACAAGCGTAATTTTGTCTTCCTATCGCGAAACGTATTCCCTGCGCCGGGCGTGCCGCCGAGAAATCCGTATAGAGAACGTATCGTCGTCCCAAGAGTACTACAATACACATTCGACCGGTGTTGAACTACCAACAGAATATCGAGCCGGATGTCGAACGGTATTCTCTCGCCTGTTGATTTATCCGCTTTATTAATACCAAGATAATATCTTAAGGTGTACATAAGTGCAAATAAAAAAAAAAAAAAAAAAACCATTAGAACTCTAATCTTTTTGTTTGGATACATATTTACTTGAATGCATTATTTATAAATACGACGCATACTGAATGACTACGAAACAAAATTTATAATCTAAAAAAATCTAAGAAAATTCGTCGATACTGTAGAAATGTTAAAGGAACTCTTTCGTTGAAATTGAATCCTGAATAAGAACGAAATCATTTTCAATTCATTGTATCGCTCTTTTCCGAATGATACAATCGACATATAGAGAAAATATGTGAGAATCTTTCGAAAACTCCAAAAGTTCCGTCATAGAAGTAAAGAAACTTGTTGTATATCTTTCTACAAGAAAATAAAAAGAAATTCTTCGAAAGAATTCCTTTATCTTCTATAACGGTAAATATAAAGAAATTCGTTCTAACAAAAGAAAATACGAGAGAAGAAATTAGGTTATTATGATCCAATGAATTCGTTATGGACATTTATTAAAAGATATCGGATGTGTCGTTTGCAACGACTAAAAACACCTATATATAAGAACGAAACAAATCGATCTATCCAGATTCCATTCATCTTCTTCTTATTCCTATCGAATACTCGTCATTCATTCATCTTTTGATCCAAACTCGTATATATCCATTGTGAGTTCACTTCTTTCTAACTTTTCTTTCATCATTGTCTTTATTTTTTCACAACGTATATCTCTCCATCTGAATAGTTACGTACATAGAAATGGGGCCAACGAGATGGAATAGAAATGTCTTTACAACATCCATCCTAGCTCGAACGTCAAGAATAAGAGGATCGAAATATTTATAAATTGCTCAACTGATAAGAGTTTCCCGAAACAGAAAGAAAACCGATCATAGTCATAATAATCGAAATCTCTCGTTCTCCAATACAATCTCTCCTCTTTCCCCATTCACCCCCGTCCGTTTATAGCTTTCGCTTAAATGCTTATTTCCAACGTTGAAAAAGATATATATGCATGTACATATGTATGTATGTGTTAGAGTACGCGAATTTATACGTCACGATGAGTCCGGAAGCGCGAGAGCGATCGGAAAGGCAAGGGTGAGACGATGATAAGCCACTGACATTACCCATCGAAGCGTGATGCTTAGATTGGACTCGTTCCTTCCCATATCCATTCCGCGTAATCACCCATCCACTACCATCATCAGGTTTCTCTCTCTCTCACTCTCTCTCTCTCTCTCACTCTCTCTCTCTCTCTCTCTTTCCCACACTTCTCAACAAACCCCCAGTCTCGTTCCCAGCGTTCGACGATTGCGATAATCTCTAGGGGATGGGTAGAAAAAGAGAGAAAGAGAGAGAGAGAGAGAGAAAGAGACGAAAGATAAGTTGGGAAAAAGGAGAGACGATGACGACGAGACGACGACGACGAGACGGAAATCGGCGAGCGAATTTTCACGTCCTTACGATCCAATCAGATCCGTCTCGAAGCTTTCCCTTTTTTTTTTTTTTTTCTTTTTTTTTCTTTCCAAGAGAAAACTCTTACCCCCTGACTGTCGTTTAGTTTGCGTCTCATCGAAGAGGAGACGAGGTATTCTATTCGGACTCGCGAAAAAATTTACGTTTTAATCGGGCATCGAACGGTATTCGAGGTTTCTTAATTAGAGATCTCGTCGAACGTCTCAAGTAGCTTACCGAATATATCTGTAACAACGAGGTATTATGTTAATGAAATTAAAATAGCTTTAATAAAAAGACTCGACCGTCCGTTTTGATCCGACTTTTCTGAAAGTTATTACTTTCTTAAGATTTTAAGCTCGTCTTATCGCACTATGATGAGACTCGGTGGTGGAATGGTCAAGTATGAATAGACGAAGTATAAATAGGTCAAGTATGAGTAGATCAAGTACGAAGAAACGAAGCATGAATAGGTCAAGTAGGAATAGTTCAACCATAAATAGGCGAAGAATAGATGAAGAATAGGTCAAGTATGAATAGGCCAAGCATGAATAGGCCAAGCAAGAATGGGTCAAGCAAGAATGGGTCAAGCAAAAATGGGCCAAGCAAAAGTGGACCAAGCAAGAATAGATGAAGTATGAATAGGTCAAGCAAGAATAGGTGAGGTACAGTTCTTTCTCTTTTTCCTTTCAAAAGAAGGACACGAAGTTCGAACCACCCTGTGCCGTTGAATATTCTTACCAAGAACTTCTATTCGAAGTTAAACACGCGATCGTACGAAAGCTCCTCCTTCCCCGTCACCACACGAATTTCCTCCTACCTCGCCCTTCGTTGATCGTTCCTTTACTTAGATTTCGTTTGTTCGGTCGAAAAGTCACGTTTGACTTTATCCATGCTATAAATCAAAAAACGCTTCGCAACACGTTAAGTGTTCCGACGAAATAACAGAAGAAAAAGAAAAAGAGAAAATAACAAAACTTCGTATACGTAGATATATTAAATATATATAAAGGGATCAGAATTAATCAAGAATTATTACACTATAAATTTTTTTCTTCTTCTTTCTGGCTTGCCCTTTATTTTTTTTTTCTTTTTTTTGTTCTTTTTTCTTTGACAAGTATTACACGATATTCACTTAAATAAGAGAAAAAAGAAAAATCCAAGGAGCGATATTTGTCGAAGAGGAAACAATCGAATGAATTCGTCTGCAAGTTTTATCCGGTAGATATTTGTTTCGCGTGCGTGAATACTATAGACAGTAACGGACGTTCGATTTCCGTCGATCGCATGTTAAACGAACGCGAATTACCGTCGGTTAATTTTTCAGCTCGCAGAACGGATCGCGGCAGTACGTGCGGATTACCTTCCCATTCAACCGTTAAATGTTGCATTCATTTCTCCGATGGAAGCTCGAGATACAATTTCTCGCCTATAAAAATGGGCATTGCCAACATTATAATCGTGTTACTTTCGGTATCCAGTCTGAAGCTTACGGTTATGAGTTATGTCAGACTCGAATTACAACATACATATTTAAATGAGCAGGTCAAATGGAAACATAAATGTACATGGAACGATAGTTGTACGATTACGTTTATCCTCTTTAAGAGTTAGAGAAACGTAAAGAAAAATAAAAAAAAAAAAAAAAAAAACAAACAAACAAACAAACAAACAAAAAAATGATGCATGATTTAATAATGTAATTAGTTGTTCTGCCTCTCTAACGTCAACGACCGAAACAAAAATGATCAAATCCAAAGTTAGATTTGATAACGTCGGCAATCTTTTCAAGAAACGAGTAATAGAATTCTACGAATTACTCGAAGGTTAAAGACTTGATATCACCCGTATAATTTGGGCAACGTGACAAGTTTAATGTCTCGTGACCAATGAGAAGTATCGTTCAAAGAGTACAATTTAATGGCCACGTTAATTTCACCAACTTTATCGTCAATTCAACTTGTCTGAAATAGTTTCGATCAAGTAGTGGCCGGTCAACGTTAATTCTCTTTGTTATAGCTCTTTACGAAGGAAAATAAAAGTCTATAAAGATTATTTTTCTCTAAACTGAACAACGAATATATTTCTTTAAAGGATTTTTCTTTATATAATATATTTCTTTAAAGGATTCTTTATAATATATTTCTTTAAAGGATTCTAAAACGAGAATAGTATTCTCTAGAGTTAATTCGAGGCGTGCCTCGATGACATAAACGCGCGCGCGCACATTTCTCTCTCTCTCTCTCTCTCTCTCTCTCTCGATCTGTCTATCTCTATCTTTGTCTCTCTTCCTCTCTTTGGGAGGACATTATTTGCGAATCGATTTGCGTAGACTGATTTTTCTATTGTCTCCGACCGACGAAACGGCTGTCCTGTCTCGACCGCTCGGAATGCTAATTCACGCCATTCAAATAGTTTTTCTACGTGACTTAAATTCCTCGAATGAGGAAACTATTGGCCCGATTGCGGTCCATCCTGACGGCTCGCATTAATTTGCGTTGTTCGCTTATGAACATTTCCACTGAATTCTCGACAAAGTAAAATCCTTCTGTTCGGATTAAGCAAAGGAGAGTATTTTTCTTTTTTTCTTCTCTCTCTCTCTCTCTCTCTTTCTCTCTCTCTCTCTTTTCTCTTTCTTTTTATTTCTCTTTCTCTTTTCAAAGAAAAGACCTCCGAACTTTTCAAAATTATATTATATGCCAAGTAAAACTTTTTAATGGAATTACTTGAACATCTTGTACTATTTATTAATAAAAGAGATGTGTCTTTGAAGAAAAATGTTTTAGTTGTTTATTATATATATATTCTTTTCAAAAATTATATTAATCATTATGAAATACTATTGTGTGTAAATGTCTCTAGTTAATAACGAACTAAGATATTCAAGATATATCTAAAAATAATGTTAACGCTTAACATTTAAAATTTACAAACAGTGAAATGAAATTACATAGTTTGTACGAAGTTTAACGAGCCTGAAGAAGATATATATATATATATATATATATATATATATATATATGTTCTTTGATTAATAACTGTAAAGCTGGATTATGTTTATATTTAAAAATCTTCGTACGAAATCCTCGTAAAATAAAAATAATATATAATAGCTTGGAAAAAATATTTTTGTCTCGCTTGAGTTTCAATTAACTTTCGAACTTTCGAGTGATCCATAAAATCTTTAATATTTCATGCTGTAACTAATACGACCGTTTACATCCATCAAGTTGATAACAACTTTAACAATTGTTTACATCGAGATTATATATTTATATAAAAGAAAAAGAACAAAAGGATATTTAAATAATTAATTAAATTTTTAAATGATATTTAAATAATAATTAATAATTACAAGAGATTAAATAATGAAATAGAACTTAGAATGAAAATTTTCCCGTAACATAATACCAAAAACGATGAACTTTATAATTGATAGCTAGGATGAATTGCACGTGCGTCTGCACATGTCACTGTCCGAAGAACAAAGAGAGAGAGAGTGAAAGAGAGAGAGAGAGAGAGAGAGAGAGAGAGAGAGAGAACAGAACTTCCAAGCTTCAATGTAAAAGGCTTCTAACAGATTTTAGTTCAGCCCACAAAGAACTAGGTAGCACAATGATACTAGTCGGTGTGATACATTTACTTGCGAACGTGACGAATGGGGTGTACTACATTCTCATGGTCAAAGTCTACTTTCAACGTAGTTGAATTATCTCTTAGTTGAATTAAAATTATTTCAAAATATTCATTTCAAGGATTGCTTTAATCGATCAAGAATTCATTCATACATGTAATATCATTAATAATCTACATACAATTCGTCATATTTATAAATAATTAATATTAATATGGATTGTATAATACATTATATAAATATTAAAAATAAAGATTAAAATATATATATATATATATATATATATATATTTATGCTAATAAAATGAAAATAACAAATCTACTAATAATAAACAACACCTAATTTTTGATAACTCTAATTAAATTCATCAGAATTTTATTATTTCAGATAAGAAATAAACAACAATACTGATTCGAAGAATATATCAGAAGAAATCAACACGCAAAGACGGGAAAAATGAAGGCGGCAATATGATTGGAGAAAGAAATTTGGGGGTAGGCAAAAGTTTTCGGTGGAGTTGTGAGGACGATCGTAACTTCGTGTCGAACGACTCTCTTCAGAAATCCCGCGTTCGCGTAAAACGAAGGAAACGAAGCGTCGCGACGGCCCATAAGAGAAGCGACGTCCGTGCCAGCGTCGGCGTTTCTCTCATTTTCTCTCTCTCTCTCTCTCTCTTTCTCACAAACATATATACATATACACACAAATACACACACACACACACACACCTTCCTGCCTCTCCGTTATATTGCCCAAGAGCTTCGGCAAGAATATCTACGTAAACGCATAAATCACGACATACACACAAACATATACAAATACACACACACACACACACACACACACACACATGTAAACACACAAACATATATACATAAACATCTCGTGCCGTAGGGGCAAAAGCGTAGGGATCTTGTAAAAAGAGAGAAAGAGTGAGAACGAAAGGAATTGGCATGCATGAGAATACCCTGGCATTCGATTTAATGCGGGTAAAGAGGTAAGATGCCGTGAAACATATCTATCCTGTCTTATCGGATCTCGAAGATGTATATCGCCTTGGCGTCGAGCTCGGTTGCCCGTATAAGCAGCCCTTCCAAACGTCCTTTCTACCCTTTCAACCACTCCTTCCTTCCAACCTCCTTCCCTTTCTTCGTTCGTTCGTTCGTTCCTTCCTTCCTTCCTTCCTTCCTTCCTTCCTTCCTTCCTTCCTTCCTTTCGCAGTCAGATCGTCGAGTTCTTTCGCGATCCAGCCGTTTACTCTCTCACGAAGCACGTAGCTTTCATCCCGTTGAATTTCATCTCGGAATGCCACTCGAGATTGTCGCAAAACGAAACGCTTCCTCCACGTTGTTACGAAGCGCGGCAACGAAACGAACACACACTCTCTCTCTCTCTCTCTCTCTCTCTCTCTCTCTCTCTTTCTCTCTCATCATTTTCACAATGTCATCGATTTCCGATAAACCGAGTTTGGCCGGCAACGAACGGGCGAAGCGGACGGAACGCTCATCACGTATTCCATTTCGTAGAGCCGATGTGACGGATGAAACGCAGAACGGCGTTGGCGGCAGCATTTGCCGCGGAACCAACTCGTAGGACCATCGGATACGATCCGAATATGCTCGAACTATACTGGCCAATCTGATGAGAGTAGAATGAAAGTGGCCGGAGAAAAATAACAGAATTCCGTCATTCCCAGTGGCTTCCGGTTAATCGGTTCTTCCCTTCGCGCAAGCCAAACAGGAAGTGCTCGTCCGTACGCTTTCGAATCAATGACGAATCTGTTTCCTGCCATTCGGACGATCTCTCGTTAGAAACGTAGACGGGGAATGGGATTGGGGTGAGAGTGTTGGGGGATAACTTATCGATCGGTTGAGAGTCATTAGTCTTCCTACTAGTCGAATTTCTACTGGAATGACGAAAGGACGAGATAGATCACCGAGTTATCTCAAATCGACGCGATGTTGCGACAACTACGTTGCTAAAGAGAGGGAGGATAGATGGAGAAGTAGCGATGCAGATCTCTACTCTAAGATGCTTTCGTTCTACGACAGGAAGATAAAGGAAGGTAAGAGAGAAACCATCTCGACAAAGTGTCTAGATAATTGGGAAACGAGAACCGACTTATATAGCAATATAAAAGAAAGAGTGAAAGAAGGAAAGAGAAGACTAAAAAAAAAAAAAAAAAAACAAATAAAAAAAATAAAAAGAAAGAAGAGATAAAAGAAAAAAGAAATAGACGATTTACATTTGTAATAATCTTGATAATAAATCGACTACGTATCTATTTAACTATAGTTATATAACAACGAATATTGTTAAAATGGTGTATGATCTAACAACGAATTGTTATGTATATTATAATGTTAAGTATTTTTATTGAATATTTTCTATGAAGTCTGACATTCGAAAGGACTATTATATAATAATATCGCAAGAAAGAATATTGTAGAATAAAATGACTTACTCTTACAAATAGAAAATCTCAAATAGAAATGTTATGTAGGACAAAGTTAACGTTTTATTAATATTATATCTATAATAAAAAATATATGTTTAGTTAATATATAATTTAATTCTTATGTTTCAAAAGGTTATAACAAGGGTATAAAAGAGTAAAATCTTATAAAAGAAAATGTCGATTTTAAGATTGAAAGTTTGAAAGCTGATCTTCATAAAAAAAAAAAAAAAAAAAAAAAAAAAAAAAAAAAAAGAGAAAAAAAAAAAAAAAAAAAAAACACAATTATTTCTTATATTTTCTTATCTGTTCTAATTTGTCTAATATTACTCAGTAATAAACTCTGTATTATTATTTAAACTTATAATTATCTTACTTATAACGACGTACAAATAAAATTTTTTATTCTATCTCGTTATCATAATTATCCTAATCACTTCGTATTAAATTCGAAACCAATTACATGTCAAAAGTCTTTTTTATTTTCATAGTTTCCAATCGTTCTTTTTATCTTATCAATCATACTTCCGTAAATGATCACGTTATTATTACAATGTGAAAGGGAATCGAATCGAATAAGTTTACAAAGGAAAAGGCATATATCACGATACGCCTAACGCGATGACCAATCGATTTCAAGACAAGGTTTCGCTCGTGATCTCGAAACTGTGGAGAGTAAGTAGGATGTTGGTCGGAGGAGGGAATGACGAGGAAAAGTGGTAGCAGGCGGGTAGGGAGGGAGGGAGGGAGAAGGGGAGAGGAGAAGAAAAATCGGAGATGCAAAGAGAACGAAAAGCTCCCCCGAGGGTATCCCGAAAATATATCGTAAAATGCAAGAATATAAAGGGGTGAGAGGGAGGGGGAGGGACGGCGAATTTCATCGCGTCAAATATTGCACGCGATGTGTCTCGAGGTCGTCTTGGAAAACCCGCGGAATCTGTGAATTAAAATGAATGGTTCTATGCAAAGTCGAAGAATTATGGCTTGACTTACGTATATATAATAAAAGCAGAAGCCTCTGTAAACGCGATTTTCTCATTTTCTCTTCTTCTCTTTCTCTTTCTCTCTCTCTCTCTCTCTCTCTCTCTCTCTCTTTTTTTCTTATTCTTTCCCCACGAGATCAAATCGTTAACGACGAGTAGTCGCGTTCCTTTTACGTCTGAATTGCGTCAAAGAAAAACCGAAATAAAACGACTCATCGACGATTATACGAAGGTTCGTCGATCAGTCCCTGCGAAAGGGCGGACAAGATTGAAAGAACGAGAAGAGGGAAAGAGCGCCATAATGAAGTCGTTATTTGTCTGCAAGTGAAATGCTGAAAATGCAAATTGAGAGATGCTCGTTGTCGGCGCGAACAGCTTCCACTCCCTTGCCCTCACTCATTCTTCTCGGTGCTCTCTCTCTCTCTCTCTCTCTCTCTCTCTCTCTCTATATATATATATATATATATATATATATTTTCTCTTTTCGCTCTCTCCCATTATATTTTTCTTCAAGTCCCATCCACACGGACAGGAGGAACGATACGTTATTCTCACGAAGGGGAAAAGAAAATATCGAGTGTATTTGGAAATAAAGATCGATGCTACGCGCGTTAGTCTTATTCTTCTTTCCTCTTGGAATCGTGCCTAGAAACGAGAAAAGTAAAAAAGCAAAGAAAAAGAAAAAAAAGAAAGAAACAAAAAAAGAAGGAAAAGTAAGAAAAAAATAGAGGGAATAAATAGAAAGAAAAAAGAAAAGAGAAAATAAAATAAATAACAAAGAAACGACGAGAAGAGAGAGAGAGAGAGAGAGAGAGAGAGAGAGAGAGAGAGAGAGAGAGATAATAAAAGGATATAACCTATGGCTCGATTAATGGGATAATCAAATTTTTCGTAAAAACCGAATGTGTCGAAACTAACTTTCCGTAAGCGAGATCGATCGATCGAACAAAAGACGAAACTTTTACGAGGATTAGATTCAGAAAGCGTCTCTTATCTATGTACATGCATACACACAGATACATACATACATACATCTGTAGGTACGAAGCAAGACGACTCTCTCTCTCTCTCTCTCTCTTTTTTTCTTTCTCTCTCTCTCTCTCTCTCTCTTTCTCTCTCGTATACATTTTCCACTCATCCCCTACGATAATCGATATTCCGAGGGAGAAAAGGGAGATGTCGGAGTAGTCGGTCGTTTACATTCGACTTATGAGTGGCTACTCGTTCGCCCTCTCCTCGTGAAACGGTTGTCGGCAAGCTGTTGAATATTGTAGCGACCATTAAGAGCGTTTCAGTGAGCCTTTTCGAAAGCGTCGAGACCACGAGCGAGGTTTCTCCGTTATTGATATCACCATCCGATCGTGAGCTTTTCGTTAATCACCTTTTGTAATTATTTCCGAAACATTTCCGTCGTTAACCGCATTTCTCGAATCATAAATCGTCACCGCGCACGAATGAAATATGAATTATTTTTTAACGAGATATAGAACGTTATAATGAATTTTCTTTAAATTCCATACTAAAAAAAGAAAAAACGAAGAAAGAAAGAAAAAACAGAAAGAAGGAAAGAGAAAAAAGAAGAAGAAAAAAGGAGAGAAATAATAATTCTATGAAAATGAAAAGGGAAAGAAAAATGACAGGACACGAAGACAATGGAGTCTTCGTATACAAAAATCAATATTTAATAAAAATACGATAGTTTAATTAATGAGAAAACAGCTAATGGTGCCCATTATCATTAATATACAATCGATCTAAAATATCTCTCCTAAACTGGAATCAAATTTTGAAAGAACGATATAGCCACTCGATATTGTTCATTGTCTCTCATAAATCAAGAAGATCCATGATCACCAACACATCGTCCACATATCCCCCTTCGATGATTATAGGCACGTGTGCGATATCGGAGATGTGGCTGATCTCTCGGCATCGGCATTGGTGTCGACGTCGACGTCGACGTCGGCACGGCACGGCACGGCACGGAACGGAACGGCACGACACGACACGGCACGGCAATGGTCCCGCCTGAATTCTACAACGTTTCGAAAGTTCCCCGTACTTTAAGTTTTGACGAGACCGAGGTGCACGCATCACCTGAGCCTGCCCATCTGTAAACAAGATTTATCAGCGGAAACGTTTTAGCGAAACTTTCGCTCCCTCGAGTAAACCATCCGGCTTGGGCTATCTCACACCAGCTGGTTACGTGTGCCTATGCACGAGAGAGCGCGCGCGAACGCACTTGACCGAACGCTGTTACGTCTCTCTAACGGCAGAATGCTTCTCGATAGGAAATATTTCACTCTGGAAATACTCACGAGAATATACGTAATTCCCAATACATTTTATCCTACTCTTTCTCCTCTTCTTACTTCTACCTATTCTCTGTATCTTTTATTTCATCTTTTTTTTTCTTTTTTTCTTTTTTCGTTTCTTTTTTTTTCCCCCCTTATTTTTTTCTTTTCCATTCCTCTTCTTTGTCTTTTTTCGTTTATCTTGTTATTTCCCATTGTTATTTCTTCTACATTGAAAGTCTACGAATGATCACGTAAACTTACCTTCGATAATAACACAACTGCTTGAAATGGCCTCGTTGAATTCTATACTTTCTTCATTCTATGAATAATATTATACACCTTCCTTATCCCGACTAATATAATTACAAGTTTGTGAAACTCATATTATGAATATGATTTGAATTTTAACATTAAATTTATAGATACCGACGATACGATGGATTTTGGATTTCGTTCTTAATAAGTTATATAGAAATTATGATTATTACCTTTAACCAATCTATATTGATTTTGATATATTTAACAAATATAAATTAATGTTATAGAAATAATATAATATTATAGAAACAATGTTTCTGTCAATAATAATACGTACGCGATAAGTGCCCGTAAATCTAATATTAATCCAATTAAAATTTATAATAAGAATTTAGATAGTATATTGTAAACCACGAAAGTAAATAAATCAATTATATAAATAATTCTTCAAGATTTCAATTTCACGTCGTACTTAATTATAATTCATAATAATCTAATCCAATTTGTTAGATAATTTCATTCATTTCACCTTTACGTAGTTATCTACAATTCATTAAAATCTAAAATAAGATTACAGATTTGAGAGAAACCAAATACTTCTTAGTTACTCTGTCCTCTTCAACGGTTCGTCTTATACTGCCCTTTGTTTTTGATTCTCGTTTCCACACCTCTTGTGTTTTTCTTTGCCCTTCGCTTATCGATCGTTGACTCATTGTTTTGATGAAACGCTCGAACGCCTTATTCCTAAGCCTACTATCAAACCTTTATTTTTCCTACGTAGATATACGCGACGTTACTAAAAAAAAAAAAAAAAAAAAAAAAGGAAAAAAACAAAAGAAAAGGAAAGAAAAGAAAAGAAAAAGATTATCTAAAACTAAACGAGATAAATTTTATCAAACGTGAATTAATTAATTATCTTTGTTTAAAACATTACAAGAGTAAATTTTGCAAAACGCATATTTATTATCATTGAAAATTCGAAATCAAATGAGCAAGATCATCGTACATATGAGATAATTAAAACGTTATTCTCAAATATTAATATGGTTCAAACATTGGCAACATTAAAAAATATTTAAATATTTTTAATATTGATATTAACTTTTTGCGTCAATATAAGATAAGAAAATAGAACAAGGATCTGAAGAGGGGAAAAGAAATCTAACAAGTCGTCTAAACAAAAAAATCTAACAAGAGTAAATTCAGCACGCATAGTTTTTGACGTGCACTGTATGTTTAATGCAAAATGCAAAAAAAAGAATGAGTAAAAGAGAGAGAGAGAGAGAGAGAGAGAAAGAAAGATGGAGGGAGAGAGCAAGAAAGAAAGAAAGAAAAAGAGAGAGAGAGAGAGAGAGAGAGAAAGAATGAAAGAGAAAAGAAAAACTAGAAATGGAAGCTTTGCCTCGAAAGGAATGGAAGTCTCGAATAATGAATGGAAAAGCGAAAAAAGACCGAATGTTGGGATTAAAAGAAGCACGCGCATTTTTCTCCTTTCGTATTCTTACATGCTTTTTCAAGCATTCTAAGTTATGTTAGAACATCGTATGAATTAGTTTATTCTTACATTCTACTTTGTCTGTTGAAAGACAGAGACAGAGAGAGAGAGAGAGAGAGAGAGAGAGAGAGACAGAAATGCGATAATATTAAAATTTGAAAAGAAATCGATACGAAACGTAACGAAACGTAATGAAACGAAATAAAATGAAACGAAACGAAACGGAACGAAACATAAAACTCGTTAAACGATTTTATGTCTTCATTCCTGATGCAAATCGATATTAGCCAAAAGAGGATAGATATTCTAGAAAGAAAAAAGGTTGAATGAAAAGTAAAGGAGAAAAGTAGAATAAGGTAAATGAGAGAGAAAGAGAAACGGTGAGCGGCTTAGAGTTCTTTGAAAGTGAAGATATTTACGATTCCGCGTACGCTTGAATCTAGAAACAGTAGGAGATGGAAGATTTCGCGAGTAATTAGTTTAATGCAATTAGTTAATGGTCATAAGGAAATTGCGACAGTTTAAGATTCTACGATAGATATCCTTTTCTACGTAGCTTCTACGTAGTAGAACCCGAACAGAAGGAAAGGAGAACACGCAAACTACGATCGCGTTTACCTTTCTTGTCTCTCGTTTGTCGACGTCATGTTTTCGTTTGCACGACTCCAGGAAACCGAAGAATGTCGTTAATACCATTTAATCACATATAATTGTACAAATGAAATATTCTTATCTATTCGTTATAAAATGAATAGAACTCTTTGAGATAATTCGCTTTAGAAATAATTGATTTTGAGAGATAAAAGAGAGATAGAGCAATAGAAAGAGAGCGAGAGAGAGAGAGAGAGAGAGAGAGGACAAATACGATCTTTATTATTATCAAATAATATTCGATGAACTAGGGCATCGTAAAAGAACTATAGAAAGATGACCGATTCATCTATATCTCTGTCAGCTTATATCGTAGAGAAGTTATTTTCAAAGTTATATATTCAACTGGAATACGTTCGTGGATGAGAAGTGATAAAATTATAACGAGCACTTTCATCGGTGACGTTGCAACGACGCGACCGACAACCCCTGTTCGGCAATAAAGTCCAATGTCGCGCCTTCTTTTTATCGCTCTCGTAGAATACCCTCTATACTTGTCGACGATACAAGGATCGTGACTGGTTGTCTTTTTTCTGTTCTTTTTCTCTCTCTCTCTATTTCTCTCTCTCTCTCTCTCTCTCTCTCTCTCTCTCTTTCTCTTTCTCTTTCGCTTTCTCTCTCTATTTATATCTCTCTCTATTTCGTATTTCGCTTTTAACGATGTTCTGAAATCGTACGGATGATACCAACATCTTTTAAAAGGTAAAGCAAAATGCTATTGTGTTGAAAACTGAAAAGTAAGCATAAGTTCAAAGAGATAATGATATCCAGTATACATATGTTAAGTTCTAATATATGTCTTTATAGAAGAAATTAAAATAACGTAAGATAAAGTTATATTAGTTTGATTTATATTTGACATCTATCTAATATATATTGATCTGACTTATGTATACATGATGATAATGTTGATCGGAATAAATTTTTTTCTTTTTCTTCCTTTTTTTTTCTTTTTTTTTTTTTTTTTTTTAACAATCATTTATCATTAACGACGCGACGAATCATTCGTTCTATGGTAAATTAGTTGATCGATATATAAAATACATTGAATATATATTGAATGTATCGATGTCATCCCTATTTGTAATATTATAATACTAATTCGGTCAAACCGAAAAAGCGATTTATCTATATGAGCGCGCAAATTTGATCGTTAACGATCGCACAGACAAGGGAACACCGCGTGCATATCCACGCGGGACAAATATTTGGGGGCCGATTATGAGTAGATACATATACGCGGATATCAGTATTATTCAAATCGTACATCGAGTTGAATATTCAAGCTCGCTGCCTCGGATCGTGATTACAGTCAGGGAAGAGGGTGGTAGTGCCGACGGGGACGTTGACTACTCGATGATCAACCAAAATGTATATAAATTATGCGAGTTTCGTAACATCGTTCACGATAAGTTTCTAACACGCATAACGCACACAGATTGGACGAAGTTGAAACGAAAATCGTTGAATAACTAATACGTATTTTGGAAATACTCTATCGGGTAACATGATTATACATTGGAGGAAGTAACAACAAGAGAGAACTAAAAGTATTAACGCGATCAGTGAAAAGGAAGAGGTCATTATCGAACTCAATTTTACAGAAACTTTTTAAAGATATATTAAAAATATAAAAGATATTTGACATTTGGAAAATTGAAAATGTACTTTTCCATAAGGATAATGTCTAATGTATGTAAATATAAATTCTTCTATATTATTTATTCGAAAAATATATGAAAAGAATATACGAACTAAAATTTAATACGAAGAAGAATTTTTTATTTATTTACGATTTAAAATTAAAATATATATATATATATATATATGTATTTAAAAAAAGTCATTATGCAATGATAAATATACAATGCGATTTAATATTTATAAAGCAATCCAGTCATAAATATACTCATACATATGCTGTTTACAGAACAATATGTGGTACGCAAACAATATCGACGATACTGATTCTCTTCCTTCTGCACGACTAAAGGAAAAAACGAATGATATGATATAAAAAGAAACGAAAGGAAAAATAATGCTAAAGATAACATCTCTTCATCGGATAGATATTATACATATAAATATATATATATATATATATATATTATCAATTTGTGAAGAAATAATTCAAACTATCAGGTATTAAACTTAGGTATTAAAAATAATCCTGTTAATTATTCAAATAGGAAAGGTTTTTTTAAGAAGGCCAATAGTTACTAATATTTTCTTTTGGCCGTGAGAAGACCGTGAAATCATGCAACTTCTACTTCTATTTTTTTGTCCTTTTCTCTCTCTCTCTCTCTCTCTCTCTCTCTCTATCACTCGGCTCACTTGTAGTTTTCTTCCATTGCTTTCTCTTCTCCCTCTGTACCTCATTTCTCTACTACGACGTCGAAGGACGGAGTCCGAAAGACGATCCAGTTATGCGGGCGAAACATTCCCAGTTTTCCAGAGTGCCGGCAGCCTCGTAGAAGAAGCCATCGAGATAAGTAAATGGTCGCGACCGCGTGGCGCAATTCTTTAAATGCTGCAGCTGCGCTACTGGGCGAAGGATATTTCTCATGAATGTTTCAAACGAAATTGCGGATCTAACCCCATGGCGGGGCTAAATCATTTGGAGCTAGCCCCTTTCTCCTTCTTCTTCTCTACCTCCTTTTCCTTCTCCCTCTCCTCCTCCTTTTCCTCCTCCTGCTTCTCCACAAGGAAACTAGCACCTCTCTCCCACTCTCTTTCTCTCTCTTTCCCTCTGGTTTTTCGTATCTCTTTTTCTTTTTCCATCTATTTACCCTTTCACTTCTCCACCTAGCCTTAGGCTCACTCTCCTTCTCTCTCTCTCTCTCTCTCTCTCTCTCTATCTCTATCTCTCTTCCCTTTCCTAAATTTTTCCTTTTCTTCTTCTTCTTCTTCTTCTTTTTCGTCTTTTTTTTCGTCTTTTTTTTTCATCCTCTTCTTCTCACCTTTTTTCTCTCCCTTCTTCCTTCTTAAGGCGCACTTACACCAGTAGACCAGGGATTTCGAGAAGAGGCGGCACTTCGGCAACCAGCACCATCGACCCACGTAGTTACGAACTACCCACCACTGCCCTGAATGGGTATCTATAATGCATGGCCCACCTTATTCGAGATTTTCGATCCCAACGAGGCTTAGCTTTCGCCGTGGGTGAACGAAAAAGTGAGAGAAAGAGAGGAATGAAAATTGTAGGAAAACGAGAGAGAGAGAGAGAGAGAGAGAGAGAGGGAACATAATGAATTCTTAAATATTCGCTTAGTTCAAATAGGAGGTACGTATCGATCGAAACAGTTTTTTTTCTCTTTTACTTCTTTTTATTTTTTGTTTTTTTGTTTTTTTCTTTTTTTTCTTTTTCCACCTTCCATCTCGCAAGATTAACGTAGTGATTTTCCAAACTATAACAACAGAGAGGAGATGAGATACGATCAGCATGTTAATACGAACGTTAATGCAGTCGGTAATCGTACGTTTAATACTTCATAATACAACGATAAATTAATCTATACCTACCGCGGACAGGGCGATGCGCGAAGTACTCAATGAACCGTAATCTCTACGTGAGCGTTGGCGATTATCAACATTATATTGTAATCGGGTGGACTTGATTGCGTAATTAGCCGATTCTACTGTGGTAGACTATTCGCGCATATCCGGATGCTCGCTTACAACGCGATCGCAAATCCTGGGAAGCTTCGAGTCGATAAAAGTGAGAGTCGAAAGGTCGAGCATTGGAAATTCTGCTTATCGATGCGTTTGAATGGATTTAATTGAGAGCAGCTCGTATCTTTGAAACGTTAATCTCGTTTTAACGATCGTTCTCGCACGAATTTCCTATGTCGATATGATTGTTAGTTCTGACAAATAGAAACGAAAAGAAGGGATTGAAAAAAAGAAAAAAAGTGAAAAGAAAAAGGAAGCAAAGAAGTAAAAAAAAAAACGAAGAAAAAAAAATAAGAGAAGCAAAGAAAGAAAAAAGAGAAAAGGAAACAATCGGACATAGAAATTTCTTGAGGAGAGAATCGACTAATAAGAAAAATGAAAAATAATCGAGAACATCTCGAAGTCGTCGCGACGGGCGACAGCTGGTGCTCCCTTAACGAACGTTAAGGTAAGTAAAAGCGTTAAACTCGAAGCACGGGAGGAAAAACCGCGTGCGAACCGCCCGCAGCTGCCTCGGGGTCGTGCTACTTTCGCTAACTTTTCCGCTAATGCTCATCCTTGGAAAAGAAGAAGAAGAAGAAGAAGAAGAAGAAGGAGGAGGAGGAGGAGGAGGAGGAGGAGGAGAAGGAGAAGAAGAAGAAGAAGAAGAAGAAGAAAAAGAAGAAAAAAAAGAAAAAAACGAAGAAGAAGAAAAAGAAGAAGAAGTAGTAGAAGCCGTGACGGCGTGCTCACCCGACTGTAAGAGAAACGACGAGCCAAAGAATTCCATTAAAATACATTAGATTCCGGTACGCTCTCAACGGCATGATTCTTAATGGTGTATTCACCCAGGTGGCTCGTATCCACTTACTTATCTAAAACGAACTGACTCTTCTTTAGAATGTTACACCCTTTAGCTCAAGCAACTCTTCGATACTATTCCTCCTATCGATTGTTACTTTGTTAGTTGCCTTTACTAGATACCTCAACCTTGTTCTCAATGAATTTCTCTCAAGAAGATTCTAAGGTTTACTACCTCTTCGCTATATGGATAACAGACGTATGTGAAGAGTTAGAACAAAGAGAGAGAGAGAGAGAGCGAGAGCGAGAGAGAAGCAAGGAAGCACATAAAAATAAAAGAAAAATAAGATATACTTGAGCAATTTGAATAACTTCTAAATTATGCGTTTTATGAAAAATCGTTTTATATACAAGTGACGTTGGTTCCCAGGAAGATTATTTTTGTTAATAAACTCTTCTGTCAAATGAAATGATGTTATTTAATTGAAATCATTGATATTATTCGATATTCGAATAAATAAAATAATATCATGTTAATGATATGATTTAAAGTTAAAGATATTATAGTTGAAAATAATATAGTTGATATTTAAATTTTTGAAAATATTTCTACTTACGTAAAAAAGTTGATGTACTGTGTAATATCCTTCTTGAAACCATGTAACTTTCGTATACAACAATTTTTCATCAAACGCATAATTTTAAAGTTATGCAAAGTAAGTATGTTATATGTCTCGTAGTATATATAAAAGGAAAAGGAAGAATGTAAAATGGTGAAAGAGAAAGAGAAAGTAAACGAGCCCCATAAGCCAATTATTTTCAAAATTGATGAAAGGCTTCTGCCACCGAGACAACGCTTATTCTCTCTCTCTCTCTCTCTCTCTCTCTCTCTCTCTCTCTCTCTCTCTTTCTCTCTCTTTCTATCTAATGAGACGATATTACCTTTTGTAAATATCGGATCTAAATTAATACAAATTATAACAACGTTTATATTATAACATTTATTGAAAATAAACCTATATTTTAATATTTCAACCGTTACAGGGTTTTGCATGAATATCACGTTAAATATATCTACGAGAAATTAATCATGCTTACGAGAAGATAGCGATCTGTCGAGAGTAGCCGTAAATACTCGAAATTCAATACGTGTTTGTGCACATACCGAACTCGATGTAGCGACTGATTGAAATTTACCTTCACTTTAGAAAGGGATAACAATTAGGGAAGTATTTCAAAATCTAACAACATTTTCAATTCAGCTTACCTAACAACAATATCAAGAGATTGGATGTTTAACCATGGAAATTTATATATGAAAAAAAAAAAAAAAAAAAAAAAAGAAAAAGAAAAAGATAAGATATGTAAAAAACTATAATATCGAGAATATTGAAACAATGATAAATGGTGACATATACATATAAAGATTTTCCAATTAAACAATATTAATGAATAAAAGGCAGTGAAATTAATTTGTTTCTCTAAGTGTACCAATGTTATTTAAATGAGAAGGCCATAATTGGAGAGCTCATACCACGAAATCGCGTTGAATCACAATTATTTTAGTAATTACTCTCTTTCATTTCTGAATTACTCTACGAAATCGTTTTACATTGTAACAATTTTTGATAGCCAATGAAATGTATTTAGTAAAATAAGATATATGAATTATTTATACGTTATTATTGTTCCAAGATAAATGAATTGTTAGTCGTATTATTGATAAAATACGAGAGTATTGATTAATTTATATTTCGAACAGTAATACTGACTTTTGCAATTAATTTAATTTCAGCTTAATCTAAGTTACATAGTTTCAATTCCTATTATTTTATATTCCTGAACTTTTCCTTTCTTTCTTCTTTTTTTGTTTTTTATTTTTCCTTTTTCTTTATTTTAGACAAAAAATAATTTCACATATTTCAACTTCTGAATAATATATCATATTTATATACGAATAAAATGAAGAGAGAATCATTGCGGATATTGCGTTCATTGAATTTTCAAAATCTAATCGCATTTTCTACTGTATATTTTTCTGCTTTTCGACGTAAGGTTAAGATTCAGAAATTTGAAGAGATCGCAATTTGATCTTTCACAGTGTGGATACACAAGATTGCTACAAGGATCCCAGAGATTAGATCAGCACAGTGATTGTATTTCCCGTAAACGTGACTCTCATAGAGTAAAGATAGATAGATAGAGAGATAGAGATAGATAGATAGATAGATAGATAGATAGATAGAGAGAGAGAGAGAGAGAGAGAGAGAGAGAGATGAGTCCAGTCTGGGCAAGGATGGTAACGTAGCTACAAACACAAACGCATGCATTTATACACGCACTAATACAAGTATACATCTAAACACTGACCAATAGTACGCGAGTTCCTACGACGTTCCACGAGCGTGTTAAGCAACTCGTGCTCAATTTACACGCGCAACCCCAGGAGTTTACACTAGGTGAACCTTTGACAATAACGTGCTTCCACGATGTTAGCTCCAGAAGGGAGAGCTTGTTCGCGTCGTTCATTGTAAAGAAGCAGACTGTAGAAAGCTCTCCTTTCTTTCCTTTTTACGATGCATCCGATCGCTATGCGATAATATTATACATACATAATATGCACGCGCAAAACTTTCTCAACCAATAACGTTGACGTTTTTTATTCGTTTCAACATATCTAAGAAAAGTTTGAGAAGAAAATTTCAGAATATAAATTCAAAACGATAAAATAAACTTAAGTTATTTAGCGAATCGTAGCAACGATCGAATCGTCGTCAAAATTTACTGCTACATAAGTTTTCCAGGATTCTTACGAATTTTATAACCATGAAGAAAATCAAGTGGTACGATCGAATAATATATATATATATATATATATATATATATATATATATATATATATATATATTACCTTTGGAAAACCTTTGGAAATTTTTTCCACCCACTTTACTTCGACTTATTTAAGTATTGGTTATTCGAAGTAAACGGCAACGATGACGAGAAAGTTTTTGGTTGCCCACACAAATAGGTAATAACGACTGTCGCTCTACTCTTCGATTCGTTGGTTAGGGTGAAGGAGAAAAAGAAAAAGAGAAAAAAAAGGAGGCAAAGAAAGAAAGAAAAAGAAAGAGAAAGAGAGAGAAAGAGAGGAAAGGGCTTGACCACGCGGCTTATCCACGCCAGTGGAATGGCAAAGCGAGTATAAAAGATGCCTTCGAGGATCGGCCAGATTAAATCGGCCAGGCAATCGTGTTTGCGCGAACGTGACTGCGGATCATCAGTTATCTTCCCTCTGGCCACACTCCTCGCTTTCTCTCTCTCTCTCTCTCTCTCTCTCTCTCTCTCTCTCTCTCTCTCTCTCTCTCGATACTTCACTGAATAAATAGAGAAGTTTGGGTCACGGCCATTAAACGAATTAGCAGCGTTCGATTTTATTGGTCCTATCGAATCTTCTCCTTCCTTCTCAAGCAACTTCGTTTACTATCTTTTTCTCTCTTTCTACCATTCCACCCTTTGAAAATAAAAGCATGCGCCAGATCGAAGACGAGCAACTCTCTACCTATTCGCTTTCCCTCTTTCTCTTTCCCTTACTACGATTCCCCAATGTTTTCCCTTCGAATGAGCATGTTAATTGGACCGATAAGCGCATTCGTTTGCTTTCTTGAAGCTACGGCGAATATACACAGAACGGTTTTCTCCCTAGGAAATCCGTAATCCTTTCTGTATCCTCGAACCTGAATCTTCCGTACGAAACGTATTCGGCTTAATACCCCGCTCCCCGCCACCCTTCGCCCAACTCTTCCCCTTACCCTTTAGCATCAGCTAGCGATCGGTGGAATCTATCGCGTAATCGCGTAAAACGAGCCATTTTTCGTTCTCGGCTCTATGAAATTACGTTTTGAACGCTGAAGATGAAATCGGGTTTCATCGGGCGATCGATGCTGACGCACACAAAAAATACGGAATTTATCGATAGGGGCTTTCGATACGAGTAAATGAATTATGGGGAGAGAGTAGGGGGTGGAGGGTTTTCAATCAGCGAACGAAAACTTGCCGCTATCGCGATGCGAATGCGCATGAAAATTTACGAAATTATAGGAAAGAATCTCTCTAAATTTTTTCGAACCTCTCCCTATGTCTATCTGTCTCTCTCTCTCTCTCTCTCTCTTTTACTATCTATCTATCTATCTCTATTTCATCATACTAACCTTTCTCAAAGAAGTCCTTTGAAACGTTTCATGCGTTACGCAATACGCTAGTTAATCCGATAATACATTCAGCATTTTCGTTTTCCCTTCGATCAGTCCAACCTTTATTTTTGCACTAGTAAAAGTCGATATTTTTTTAACGACACCAAAGTGTATAACTTTTTTTTCTATCTCCCTCTTTTTTTTTCTTCCTTTTTTCTTTTAATTTTTCTTTTTTCTTTTGTTTTTTTTTTCTTTTTTTTCTTTTTTTTTTTTCACACGAAAGCAAACTTCTAAACAATGACCGGACGTACGTACATACGTGTTTTGTTCATCGGCTATCGTAAAAAATAAATGCAGGGCCATCGATCATACGACACGCGGTATATAACTTTTGCGACGTGCAATTTGCGACATGCAATTCTCAATGTACAAACTGGGTTGGAGGAAGGGAAGGGGAAAGCTTCGACTGCGATTAATAGGAAGGACACATGGAAAAAAAAGGACGCATGTCGTTTCTGTGAAATTTGTGCAAAATCCATAAAGATCAAATAGAAATTTTATATGAGTAATAAGATTGATAAAGTGTCCTTCTAATTAATTGATTAGATTCGAAGAGAATTGAGCAAGAGATACGTCTCATTAGCACGTTCATTTCATATAACCAACGATCGATTCAATAGAATCAACGTAAGAGTCTCTCTCTCTCTCTCTCTCTCTCTCTCTCTCTCTCTCTCTCTCGCTCATCAAAGGTAAAGGGAAAAGACGAGCTAGTTCACAGAGCTAATTCACCGAGCTAGCTTCACTGAACTAGCTCAAGGCCGTCGTTACGAGCCGCTTCATCCAAGAGATGACGATGCCGCGCCTTCCATGTCGGTTCGATGAAAATTCCGTGCGGATCCTTTGGAATTGGCATTTCTCGAGTATGAGGAAGCTGCCGCGGGGTAGCTGAAAGTACAGACATCGCGGTTTGGTGAAACTGTTGGATTGGGTTTAACAGTAACATCTTTTATTCATCGTGGCTGCTCGTTGTGTGGCTTGACGACTGCGTGAGCTGAGTTTATACAGACCCTAGTTAAAGTTCTAACAGCCTGCGGTCTAGAAATCGATCTATCGAATCCTCTACCACGAATCAACCACGCAAGCCAAAAAGAAAGCTTTTTCCTTTGTTAAGGATCAACGTAGTATCAACTACGTCGTAAGAAAGAGAACGAGAGGGAAGGAAGGAAAACAAGAGAGAATGTTATTTCTAAACATGGTATGCGTTCAAAACACACCGTATATAAACCTTTAGATATATATATATATATTTTTTTTTTATCTATGTACTTCAAAGTAACTTGCTGACAAAGTCATTTTTTATTCCTACCTACAAAGACTTTCCAAAAGGAAAAGATGGAAGAGATGGACGTTCTTGTACTTACCCTACCGCGAATTCCACCTTTCTTCATATGCTATGTAGCATTCCCGAAGATAAGAGTCCATAGTGCATTTACAACGTTGTATTTCACTAGGATGGCCTTAAGCTACCTGCGGGATTGAATCCTCTTAACCTGAATATTGTAAAATCCACCTTGCAAGTCTCATCGATATTCACTTGACAGAATATAATATTAAAAAAGACGTTTAAGAGTTTCGTCGAAAGGATGGATTAGCTTATTCATTCCTCCTCTCTGTCTCTCTCTCTTTCTTTCTTTCTCTCTCTCTCTCTCTCTCTCTCTCTTTTATATTTAAATATCTTCAAAATACATATAAAAGATAAAATATCATTAGTATATATTATCTTCGAAGCTTTGCCTTTCGTGCGTTTAACCAATCCTTTAATAAATGCAAATCGGCAATTTCTTTAACTCGGCAAAGAACCAAAGAGTTATCACTTGCTTAATGCAAGCAGCAGGTGTTCCAAGGTGCAATAGAAAGATAGTTCGGTAAATTTTCTTTCGTGAAATTGTAAATCGTCAAAATCGTTTCTTCGTTTTCTGTTTTTCTTTTTTTTTTTTTTTTTTTCTATCATATGTGGTAAACACGGCCGTAAATATTCTCTGAGAAACAGAATATCGAAGTTTCCTTTCTCTCTCTCTCTCTCTCTCTCTCTCTCTCTCTCTCTCTCTCTCTCTCTCTCTCTCTCTCTCTCTCTCTCTCTCTCTTCTTTCTAGAGAGATTGCGTGCGTTGCTTCAATAATACTGCAACGGACGCGTTGCCAACATAAATATTGGGAGATAAACGTTGTGCTGACAAGTCAAAACGGGGTCAGATCTTGGAGAGAGGGTGGAAAAACGGAAGGAGGGTAAAAAGAGAAGAAAAAGAGAAGGTCGTCCTCGAATCTCAGTTACTAATACTGAGACTTTTTGAGGGTCGATGATGGAAACCGAAGGAGGTGAAGGAATAAGGATTCTCAAGCGATGTGACAAAATCGGATAGTTCGTTCTAGTCACGCGAGATACGTCGTCGTACCGCTTTGAACCAACCTGCGCGAATCTATTTAGCATTTTCATTTCAGCAAGGTCACTAACGCATGAGTTTTCGTAATGTTTTTGAATATGCTTGTGCTAAAGTGTACAGGAGAAACAGAGACAGAGAGAGAGAGAGAGAGAGAGAGAAACAACTGATTTGCAATTTTCTAACTTTACAATAAGCTCGTATAATCCTACTAAAAATAAGCTCGTCAAAGGATAAAGCCCGATATGATATAACATAATATATTATAACTAATAAATATATATGTTTTGATATCATATCTATATGTTATAATAATTAAAATATCACATTATATGTTATATATAATAAAATGATTCATTGATCGTCGAGAAATAATTAATATCATATCATAAATAATAGATACTCGTAGAAAATTTTATTTAAGTTACGTTATGTTTGATTTATAAACGCTACGTTCATAATTCGAGAGAAATTTAGAGCGCTATCGAAGCATTAACTCTCGTCGAGATTGTTCAACGCGAGATTAGTTTTTATTCCACATCCGTTTATATGAAAGAACGAAAAGCAGGAATTTTCAGTCTGGCTTAACAGAACGAGGAGTGTATTTAAAAAAAATTACAAGTTGAATAGAAACGTAGCTTTCTATATAGAGAGTAAAGCAAACGTTTTATATCATACTGCAGGGTAATGTTATATCACTTTTTTTAATCGGAATTATACATGGTTCTACCATTTAAATCAAATCTGTGAAGCAGGTACGTATACGCGGCACGTGTAGAGAGAATTGTGTGATTCGTCTCTCATTCGACCTTTCAATAAAATGTAATTTCTTTCTGAACAATGCTTATTTGAAGAACGTTGGATGCTCCTTTGTAACCAAAAGAATTGATTAAGATTCTCGAATTACATTTAGAACGGTCGACACGACAATTTTATTCGCAGAAATAATTACAAAACGAATTGAACTTCACAAAATATTCCTGAACTATTTCATCTTGTTCATTCTGTATTATTTTCAGTTCTATAAAAAAGTAGAACGATACGTACTACGCAATCGAATTACTCAATGGATTATTCATAAGGCCGTATTGTTTCTTTTGTAAATTCGACTTTGATAGCGATACGTTCGTAAAAGTATTTGTTTTTATTGACGTATTTGAGAAAAAAAAAAAAAAAAAAGAAAGAAAAAAAAAGAAAAAAAAAGAAGAAAAAGTAACAAAATAATAATACAAGGAAAATAAGTTCTAAAACTTAAAAACGATTGAAATGCAAAATAATGCATGTTTTAAAATGTCTAACACATAACCAGATAAAGCTGAATGTTCGAGTTATGATTCGATTAATAGTGACTCGATAAATTCTCTCTCGAATAATTGGCGCTCGATAAAACCCGATTGAACAAATTTTGTATTCGATCAACTTCGTACGCTCGGCCAAATTGTCTTTGATACGTTCGAAATCACCGGAGCTCCACTTCCACCAATATTCCTCGTTTCGCAATATATTTCGATATATAGCAAGTTGTAACGACTTTTACGATATAATTTATTATCTGTCGTTCTTTTTATCTGTATAGATGATATTCAAGTCAAATTGCTGGCGAGTATCCCAAACTTTTATTTAGGTACCTACATACACACACAGACATATATATATATATATATATATATATATATATATATATATATATAAAATAAATTATTGATCGCTTTGAGATTTATTAACTATGGTAACAAAGGTATCTAAATAACGTTTATCCGATAAGTATTGTCTATATCTTCTTTTACAAAACTTATTACATTTAAATACCTTTATAAAAGATGTTAGGTAAGGTAATCCGCTTTGAACGCATTATGGCAGATCCATCGATCAACGTAGAGCATGGCGTAGCGACAGTAAGTTGACGAACACGATAGATAGACTACTTTAATATTTGCCTTACGTGAGTGCACGAGATAGGTATCGGCAGAACGATCACTTTACTTAATGTTAATCAATCAGGAAGCACTCGAATAATATAGTAAATTTCCCAAGGGAGTATATCACCAAATTATTATTTCTTTTAATGATTACGGTTGTATGATTTTTTAAACAAATGCTTCTCCTGTTGTTGTTTATTGTCTTAAGAAAAAGAAATTACGTTGCTTTATTTTTGATTTTCCAATCGAACTGATAGTAATCCTAATCGTTTATCGTTGTTCTAAAAATATAATAACGAAAAATTTTTACACATCATATTCAATCCTTATTTCATTCAATTTCTTTACTTCCTCTTCGATTCATTTTTCATTCTCTTTCTCTCTCTCTCTCTCTCTTTGTAATTAACTTTCAACATCTAATTAACTGTCCATTAAAATCAACGTTGTAAACGAACGATACCATGAAGTATTTCATCGGATACTGTTTTCAAAATGGTATACCTATTACCATACTACCTACGTATTATGTATTATTCATAGGAATATCAGCACATAGAGAACTATCATACAGGATACCTTTTGTCAGATACATCTATTCGTCAGAGTAACCAAATCCACGTGACGAGAGTAGATTATAATCAGACATCGATATTCTCTTCCACATTTGCACTGTCCTTCTCTTTTTCTCTCTCTCTCTCTCTCTCTCTCTCTTTCTCTCTTTCTCTCTATCATCTTTCCCTTATTCGGTGATATACATATTTATAACGACACACGGTCGCGCTTAACGGAAGCACGAAACTCGCATTCTTTGATCCAGGCACGTAGAAGCCGACGGTGGCCACGTTGGCCCGCACTGACGTCCAATCAACGTCGGAACACACCGACGCATACACGTATCTAATATTTTATACGCTTTTGGCATTTTTGCACTAGCATCCGTTTTTACATTCCACCTCTTTCAACCCCGCTTTCCGTGTCTCTTTTCCTCGGGAAAGGGAAGCCAAGGTGAAAAAGGAAAAAAAATAAACGGTCGCGCAGCGAAGTCACGTTCGTTCTCTAACGAACGCTTCGTATTCCGTGGAAGGAGCAGTATATCCTTCCTATCCGGTTATTCCCCTCATTCTCTTTCTTTCTCTTGTACGGTCTTTTCCTCTATTACCCCTTTCTCTATCTCTCTCTCTTTCTCTCTCTCTCTCTCTCTCTTTCTCTCTTTCTCTCTTTCTTGTCTTATTTGCCCATACAAGTTACAAGTATGCGACTCAAAGTCCAAGCTGGTACATGAGTCCCACGATAACACGTACATGTATCTCCTAGCACACGTGCGTGTTCATTAACATTAGCACGAGTACAACTATGTACTCGGAGAATGCCTTAATACGAAATATCTGAGAATATCAGATGTTGAGGTGAGAAAAATAGAAAAAAAAAGAGAGAGGGGGGGGGGGAGAGAGAAAGAGAGAAATGGAAAGATCCAATCGAATTGATCGTACCAGATGAAAAGGTATTAGAAACAAGATAGATAGACAATTTAAGAGATGTCGGAACGAGTAGTGGGGATCGGAAACGATGGAAAGACTTTTTCTTATAGTGGTCTTAGAAAGGTGTCGTTATGGTTATAACGATCCCACGAGAAAGACCCAGGAAGAATGTTTTGGCCCTCTCAGGTCCTTGTTATCTCTGTCTCTCGGTCCATCGGCAAGTACCAAAGCTCTCTCGTACACTTTTCCTCCTTATTCCTTTCGTCCATAGGAGACACCAACTTTCTCTCACTCACAACGAAGAGAAGTGAACTAGATAAGAGTGCAAGTGAGAAAGAAAGGGAAAGAAAGAAAGAAAGAAAGAAAGAAAGAAAGAAAGAAAGAAAGAGAAGAAAAGAAAAGAATGGGAAGAAAAGAGTCTTTCCGTTGTGGTGGTGATGATGGTGGTGGACCAAGGTCCGAAAAGGCAGGAAAAAGAAACGTGACCGAGGAGAATCTTACCAAGGGGGAGATTGAAAGTGGAGAAGGAGGAGGAGAATGAGGGAGAGGATGGTCAGTGGTACTACCGCGGAAAAGAGTCCCCAATGGAGAATCTCGATGGTCGGCCAATGTAGAGAAGGAGTAAGAACTGAGATAAGCTATCGCGAGGAGTGCTTTATCGTGGAGTGAGAACTAAAATAGGTAAGGGGTAAGTTGAAAGAAAGACGGGAGGAGGTAAAAAGGAAGGGGGGGGGGGTTAATGAGGGTCCACTGATAGATGCTACCCCTCGATCGTAAATCCCCCATCTTGAACCATTGACGTCGGCATCGACGACGATGTCTCTTTTCACTTTTCTCTTATACGTTCTTCACATTTCTTCAATTTTCTAAAGGCCTATAATATATCCTCAATGACTTTTTACAAACCACGATCAAAGTTAAAATGTTTTAAACCTTTTGGTTATGAGTTCTCGTCTCGTATATCGTATCCTCGAACTTCGTATTTCCACTCATTAAGAAAACAATCATATCTAAATTAAAAGCGGATGAGAAAACGGAGATAATGAGAAGAAGAGAAGTTTTAGTCTTAGCCCTTCGACTATGATTTAAATTATGTACGTGATGCCCTACGGAAGATTTTCTACGAGGAGAAATGGAATGGGGATTGTTCCAAGATACTCCGAGATGCAACGCAAACTGAATTACGTAATAGTTCCCGGAGTAACGTTGGAAAGGTTAAAGAACGCTTGTTTTACAAGGCAGTCTGTGTTGGTCCTGCTAGAAGCCGCTGAAAGCTGAAAGAAAAAATGAAAAAAGAGAGATAGAGATAGGGAGAAAGAGAGAGAGAGAGAGAGAGAGAGAGAGAGTGAGTGAGAGAGAAAGAGAGAGAGGGAAGGATTTTCACTGTATTATTAGAGATCGAAAGAACTTTATAGTAGTGACGTTGCGAAAACAAAGTCTAAACATAAACTGTCGACTACGAAACTTTCGTGTTGTTTGTTTTTTTATGTTCTTCTGTTTTAATATTTTTTTCCCCCCTTTTTTTCTTTTTTTCCCCTTTTTTCCTTTGTTTATGTTCTTTTCCCAAATTTTCCAGGCTCAAAGCCGAATTAAAGAAACGTAGAAAAATGGTTGAACGCAGTCAACCACGCGTACCAACGTTACAGATCGTGCACGAAACATGGTACCCGCGTGGCTGCATTATTAATTTCTTCATTGTGCTACATGCAACAGAGTACTGTGCAGTGGTTACATCTGGATGCGAATTGCAAGTTGCCGGTACGTTATGTTCCAGAGGTAAAAGCAACATTAACGATTTCCGTCGTTTGCATCGAGTAAAATAATTATCAAATATCTCTGCAGGCTTTAGGATTATTGCGCATATGGTCAATGTGATTGCTATTGCATCGATATACATTTATGGATCAATAACAAAGTTAAATATTTATCATAATTTTATAACGTTCCATTTCTCGTTTCGATTAATAAATCATGACTTTTACTTTTTCTTTTATTTTATTAACGTTCTTTTTTTTCTTTTTTTTATTCTCCTCGCCAGAAATAGAAAAGAATTCACGATTATATGTGAAAAATAAAAAAAAAAAAAAAAAATAACGAGTAATATAATATATTATTATGGCAGGAAGAAGTGAATATAGGGATAAATGTTTGGTGAGATACTTTATCGGATGAATGTAACAAAACTTTGGTCCCTTCTTTGTGGTTAGTAAAGAGCGTAGATGTATTGGCTCTCTCTGGGCGAATAGACTAAAATTGAATCAAGTGACGAAGGTACTATCGTACCAGTTTCTAAAGCATCGATAACAGAAAGTTTGGGAAGCCTAGAGCGAGCGGAGTCATCAAGGCACGATCGAAAGAGAAAAAGAAAAAGAAAAAGGAAAAAGATAGAAGAGAAAAGAGAAAGAGCTCGTAAACTCTTACCTTCGCGACGAACGGTAAGAGGAATGAAAGAAAGAGAGAAAGAAAAAAAAAAATAGAATGCAATCTATCCTCGTTATTGAGCTTTGCGACTCGTACGTATTGGTGCAACGTTGTTCGAAAAATTCGTCGTAACTTATTCCAAACCGGTATTTCTTAAAACTTTTTCGCCCGTCGCGTTTTCATAAAAATCGACGTATCGAAAAATTCAGATTGTAAAAGAGGCACTTGACCTATCGTAAAATTTTAAACCACCTACTTTGAAATATACTAACAAGCGGTATAATAAAATCGTGGTAAGGTTAGACGTCGTCCGCCGTTTTTCTTTGGTCTTGCTAAAAAATTCAACAGCTAGATGCTTTAAACTCGTAAATCCTCTACCAAGCTTGGAATAAAGGATGGAGAAGCGTCAGCTATTTTCTATGAAGTCGACTTGACGAGAGAAAGGATATTTTTCCGAAAATATGCGAATCCGTAAGTTGATGAAAAGAAAAGAATGTCGAACAGCTGATGTCGAAGAGCGATGGATACGAAAACGAAAGAGAAAGAGAGAGAGAGAGAGAAAGAGAAAGAAATAAAAGGAGAATTATAGAGAGAGAGAGAGAGAGAGAGAAGGAGAACTATAGGAAAAGAGAGAGAAAGAAAGGGAGAACTATAGAGAGAGAGAGAGAGAGAGAGGGAGAGAGAAAACTATAGGAAAAGAGAGAGAGAGAGGAGACCATCTAATGAGCGTTCCGTGTAACGCGAAATTCCGCGCGACGCGGAATTTAACGTCATTATGCGCACGGCGATGCTCAGCGAATTCCGCGCAAATAATCCGGCGTTTCCGGCATTCGGCGTCGCATAAATCATGCAAATGAACCGTTTGACGTGATAAATATTGCGCCCTTGTAATCCGCTCGTTCCCAGCCGCACGATTGATTACTAGCAGATAAATCCAGGCCGCACATTAAGGTGGAACGACGCGCACGCGCGCATACTTACAATACACAGAAACGAAGCTCCAAAGAAGTTTCGTGGTAAAGGAGGGTGAAACTGGAAACGGTAAAGAGCATCGCGAGGCGTCGCGACGATGGCGTTAGCGGTACCGTTGTCGTTGCCGTTGCCATTGCCATTGTCATTGCCGGCGGACTTTACGCGGGTAATAAAACGATAGTTCTTAGGCGAAGGAAAGCACTTTTTAAAACCTTACCGCACATCCATCCAAAGTCGAAAACTCCCCGAGCAAACAGAACTGACATTACGACTTTCTACCTTTTCCTCTCTTTTCTCTCTCTCTCTCTCTCTCTCTCTCTCTTTCTCTATCTTTTTTTCCCTGTTCATACCGAGTCGATCCCCTTATCATTTTCCTTCTTCAACCTTTATCTCCATCCTTCTATCTGTACTAGTCAGCGTTTCGACGGAAACGCTGTCCCTATGATAAGGCGCGAGGTAGGATTTCTGTCGAGGTATCACAGATACGCTACCCTACGTCGGGGGAATCAACGTCGTAATGAACTCTACGTTTCGCGAGATATACTTCGAAGGTAGGTATAATTTTACTCTGAATTTCGTTCTCTATGTCGTTTGTACTTATGCAATACTAAGTAATTCAAGTAACTAAATATGTATGTATATTACGTATATTACTACATTGGTATAAGATATGCATCAGTGTAAAAACATATGTATATTACTATTTACAGCAAAAGAAAAAAAAAAAAAAGAGAGAGAAGAAAAAAAAAACTTCATCATTCGTTTAACCGCGCAGATAGCCTCTGCGCAGGTTGCCTTTGCACAGTTACTCCCTCCTCCCTGCTCAGTTAGCCTCTGCGCAGACAGCCTCTTGACGTCATTACTGAAGTGACCTTTAACAGGATAGATAATTAGAAATGAATTTTTGTCTCAATATGTTACAAAAAAATGATCGAGTATAGGTAAGTCGACATTTCTTTTAGACTTAAAAAATTTTTAAAGACGTAAAATATCGACTATAATAACTATGTTGAAAACATTCTAAACGTATGTGTTCGTTCGTTAAACTCAAAGGGTTAATATTATGACATTTCTTTTACAAGTCTCTAGCGCGTATCAATAATAGCCTTTATTCGCAATTTACCCAGTTACTCTTATAATTTTCTCATTTCCATTTCACGGGTGCGGTCGCTTCTTGTGGTAAGAAGCTTCAGAGTACCTCGCCCACGGTCATTAATATTCAACAGTTTTAGGTATGAAAGTAAAGTGAAAAAGTATCGCTCCCTCCAATCCTATACTATTTCTTTCCCTCTCTCTTTCTCTTTCTCGTTCTCTCTCTCTCTCTCTCTCTCTCTCTCTCTCTCTTTCTCTTTCTCTCTCTTTCTCTGTTTCTCTCTTCCTTTCTTTTGCTGTCTTCATCCCCTGCCAGCTGGTAATGCTTCCCTTCTTTTTCCATCTTCCAAGTCGGCAGCGATTTTTCTTTCCCTCTTTCCACTTATCTCCAACACCAATGTCGTTTTTCTACGTGCTCGCACATAGCAAAATGCCGTATTTAAGTCAATTATACTATTTAGCATTGTATTTGGATAATAGCATGAGTTAACTCAATTATATCGCGTAAGGGCAAGAGGATCAAGAGAAAAATTTAATGATGGATCACGATGTCTTTGGCGAAATAAGTATGAAAAAGTAAGGAAAAAGAAGAAAAAAGAAGAAAAAAGAAGAAAAAAAAAAAAACAGAAGGAAAAAAAAGCACGTACACGTAGTTGATAGTTTAAATTAAGATTTCGCTTTCTTCCCAAATCTTTTTTACCTTTCTCAATAAAATATTACTTACACGAATGCGAAAGATGAGCTCTCGCATTATTTATGCTTTCTCTCTGGTAAAATATCAACGGAAAGGACGTTAAAGGATAGGATATTTCTACGTAAAATGCACAGGTGCGTAGGTACGGCACCTCTTTTAAAAAAATACTTGCCTCCACGTATATTATGGTCGTTATTGCGATATAACGTGACGCCCTGCTGCTTATGATAATTTTATTGTGTACTGTCGCCCGCGAAGACAGGGACACGCGTGAAAACGAGCACTCGAAACTAACTTGGCATGGAAATGTTTGTTATACGTTTTTAAAAACGCGTATTTCAGTTCTTCACGATAATGTTCGAAAAAGTATTACCTTTCAATTTGATATATCTGATCGTGATAATGACACCCTATAGCTAGTAACGTTTAGAAATAAGTCGAATAAAAATTTTCCATTAAATATCTAAAAAGATATTCTCAATTAATGGAACTAATGTTCTTCCAAATTTTATACCAATTGCAAATGATAAAACTTCATCTATTTTTTGTTCCTCATTGGATATCGTTTAAGATAGTTTTATCTTTTTACATCTCCGAGGATTTCGTTGGCTAACGAAAGAAATCTATTTATCTATCCTGTACAAATTTTTGCAAGAAAAACGTTTCGTTGCGTATTAACGCTTTGTACCATGAGATCAGTTTGTTGTGACATGACGTTCCATTTGATAACTAAACCAAATTGATAAAAAAAAAAAAGAGAGAGAGAGAGAGAAAAAAAAAACAATTTTATCCTAAAATTATTTTCAACGTATAATATATACGTGTGTAAATGAAATACATCAAAGTGAGATGATCGAAATGATGAATAAAAAAGAAAAAAAAAAGGAAAAAAAAGAAAAAATGAAAATCAAGATGAAAATTCACGGAGAATAAAACTAGGAAAAATATTTACGAATTGGAAAGAGTTAAACTAAACATACATAAGTCATCAAAACTAAATGTTACATCGGAATAACGATCGTGGTCATTGTTCACCTATTAACAGTGTCAAACTAAATAACGACGTTGGATGCGCCGCCGCGACCATACGCTAAAAAAAAAAGAAAAAAAAGAGAAAGAAAAAAAAGGAAAAAAAAGGTACAAATTTCGATGTTCGAAATACGTTCGGCGAACGTATGAAGAGTATACCCGAATATTCGTCGTTGATCGTGGTTCCAATTGTAATCGACGAAACAGTATTAACTCGATCGGTCGCTCCCAAATCGCGGTGCTAATTTCGTCCATGGTTACCAACGTCAATTCTCCTGCGATGACCCGCCAATGCCTGTCCAAACCGTCTCTTTTTCTCTTTCACTCTTCCACACTTTTTCTACATCCCTAGCGGCAAATTTTTCCAAACCGTAAACGATCGGTCGTCATGTAATTGATAACGTTTTTGTCCTATCGTTTTTATCATAGATCCTATTTCGATCTTCTCCTATTGATAGACACGAGATTGATGAAAAAAAAAAAGAACAAAAATATAAGAGAAAATAAAAAAAGAAAAAAGGAGGGGAAGGGGCGGGGGGAAATAGGGTAAAAAAAGGAATAATCGCGCGCCCAACGATTCTACCTTACTAGCTCCCACTCGTCTATCCACTTTTCTTCTACTTTTGTTTCAAATTGACATCGATTTCGCACGAAACTTCGGTGAGAGAAGTTTTAAGTGTCTTTCGTGCGACTTCCTAAGTTCTTCGGACTATTTGTGAACGAACCGTTGGCTACGGAACCAAGTACTGGATACTTGTAGAAATTCGATATTTTTATGGTTTTTTTTTCTTTTTTCTTCTTTTTTTTTTCTTTCTTTCTTTCTTTCTATCTTTTTTCCTTTCTCTTAGAATCGTTAATAAACGAGCATCTCACCAACTGGATGGTCATCTCTATTAACTTGAAATAATCTTACAATTGTAAAGAAGATAAATCGATAATAAGATATGTATATTAGGACAAAACAAGAAGTAAGGTGATAAGGAACATACGAGGGGATCATAATCAAAAGTATCGTCGATTTATTTCGCACAAATCAAAAAGTGTGTTGATCTAAAAAAAAAAAAAGAAAAAGAAAAATTAGAGCTCCTCGTCAAGAAAGCAAAAAAAAAAGAAAAAAAAAAGAAAAGAAAAAGGAGAAATAAAAATAAAAAAAGAAACGACTCGACGAAACAAATTTAATTCCATTTACATTCGATACGTTTGTAAGTTAAAAAAAATAAAACAAAC
>NC_060971.1:3428325-3468325 GCF_910589235.1 Vespa crabro | reverse complement strand
ATGTTTTCGTTATTAAAGACAGATTTATTATACTTATTACAGACAGATTTTTTCGTTTAATCGTAAACTCTTTCTCATGGGAAATCACCTTATCGTTAAATATACGCTTGTAATTGAAATTGGCCTTGATCTTGGTCTTATTCTGGCCAATTCTTTTCGAAGATCAAATCGATTCGGAATTCAATTTCGTCAAAGTGGAAAGCTTCTTATTGAATGTTGAAATTCTATGAAAACATGAATATAAAAGAAGAAAGATGACAATGTCAGGAACGTATCAGGGAATGTTTATCTATCGGTATTCAACGATAATGACGCTTGAGTAAAATGATTTGTCCTTGGGCATTATTGTCGCTGAATGTTCGCTTTGGTGGACAACGGTAACATGCGTTAGTGGTGAACCATGGTAGAGCAGGTAAAAGCATAAAGAAAGAAAGAAAGAAAGAGAGAGAGAGGGGGAGGAGGAGAGAGAGAGGGAGGGGGAGAGAGAGATAGAGAGAGAGAGAGAGAGAGAGAGACAAAAAAGATATAGATAGAGAAAGAAAAAGAGGTGAGGGTGAGCTTAAATCGAGTAAAAGCATCGTGAAAGCACCGTGAACGTAAAAGGGTTTCTCTCACGTACAGAGTACGTGTACGTCGATACTGCCTGTCGAACAGTAAAATAATAATGGTGAGAACGAGGGGAGAGAGAAGAAAGAGACAGAAACACACACACATAGAGAGAGAGAGAGAGAGAGAGAGAGAGAGAGAGAGAAAACGTGAAAGGCATTTTCCGAGACACGTGCGTGTCCAGATGTCAACTGTTTTTCCAAAGAACGGAAGGAAACTAGAAATCTCGCGATACGTGCACGATTCCGCGACTCGTTCCTTTCATTCCGTCTGGCTCGATCTTTTTCTTCTTCTTTTTCCCTATTTTTTCTTTTTTCTCTTTTTTCTTTCTTTTTCTCTTCCCCATCCTTTTTCTTTTTTTTTTTCCCCCCTATCTTCGAACTCGTGCTTCATTGAAGGTATAACTAGTGTACTACGATCGAATCAAGCAGTTCCATCGGACTTTATAAATCGTATCGAATAGGTTTCTCGATCGATTGGAAACAAGATACATGGATAATTTTATAAAGTTCCTAGACATTTTATATTTATTGGTAAAATTATATTTTCATTATTTTAAGAGGTTACGTGTCAGAGAAAATCATACGAAAGTAATAAAAAAAATCGATTGGTTCTTCTTTTTTCTTTTTTCTTTTTTTTTCTTTTCTTTTTATTTTTTTTTTTTCTTTTTTTTTCTTTACATCCGTCGAACATTTGATTATTAAAAATCAACGTTAGAGGTCATCGACACGAGTAGCGATGTTTCACCAATTCTCCTTTACAATCTCCGTTAGAACGATGAAAGCATTAAAACGGGAACGAGACTGGATGGTAGCCAACTAGCTGGCGAATATCTCTGCGACAAAATCTATCACGATTTAAGCATCTCGCAATAACACGACACGAACCGGTGAATGAGTGAACGAACAATGCCACGCCATGCCACGCCATGCCACGATTCTAACCGTCGATAGTGATGAAAGAGAAACAAGAAAGAATAGAGAAGAATAAGAGAAGAGAAAATCATACTCTTATGCGAAATCTCGTGGAATAACGATGTAAAGAGGTAGGGGGTGGAGTGGTGGGCGGGGGGTGGAGAGAAAGATGCACGATAACCCTCTCTCGTGAAATCGTTACATCGAAGAGTTGACTTGAAAGTTTGGTTTTCCTTTTCCTCGTCCCCCTCCCCCTTCCCCCTCCTATTTCCCCCCATCACCCGATTTCAATCCCTTTTCCCATCCACAAAAGCTCCTTGAAATACATCCAACGATTTTATGCGACGCATCTGCCACGACGATTTTGACTTTACCGAAGCTCTTAAAGTATAAAAAAAGAAATGTTCGACGTTTAGTGGTAGACAAATTTTTTTCTCTTATCTTTTGTCACAGTGTTTACTCTTCTTTCTATCTTTCTTTTTTTTTTTTTTTTTTTTTTTTTTTTTCTTTATTTTTTGTTCTTTTGTTTTTCTTACTCTTTTCTTCCTTTTTCTTTCTCCCTTTTTTTTTCTTTCTTGTTTTTATTTTTATCGAAATAGTGACTTCGACAGTGACGAAAGTTTATGCAAACTTAATGTTTCAAGTATTTCTGGAAAAGTCTGGAAAAATACATCATGAAATAAAAGTTATATAAAGTCTAGTTGCATCAACTATCGATCGAAGATTATCTTTGGACAATATATTTTAATGGTTTTCAAAAATAAATGGTTATTGCAATTTATTGTTTGTTATTATAAAATCATATATTACGATAACAATAGATAAACAAATTATTTTTTATATATATATATATATATTTAATCATTTTTCTCAAAATTTGTTATCGTCGTAACAGGAATTATACATCATTTCGATTATCATGTAAAATCATTGAAAACTCTTTCATATTATTTTCTCTTTCATTTCAATGATAAAAAAATATAAGATTACATGTGTTACTTAAATATTAGTCGATAGATTGACTTAAACGAAAAAAAAAAAAATATATATATATATATATATATATATATAAGAAAAATAATAATTCCAATAGAATTAGAAAACAATTCCGTCAGCGAGCACAAAATCGTATACAGTCTTATTTAGCTATCTACGTATTCGTATGTTGTACGAGAGAAGTAACTATCTGTGGGAATAAACTCCTAATTCGTTTATCGTCCAAAAATCTACACTCACAAAACGAAACTTGCTTCCTCTTCCACTCTCTCGTCACATAGTACTTGTGCTTCGAATGTTCATTTTCTCTTTCCCTTTGTCTCTCTCTCTCTCTCTCTCTCTCTCTCTCTCTCTCTCTCTCTCTCTCTCTTCCTTTCTATTTCGATTTCGACCAGAGAGATGCGTAATAGCATTCGTAAAACGTCTCGATAGTTTTCGAGTATGGCTCTTTCGTGGATAATACGAAATTCTCTGAAACATAGTACCCTCGCTCCTTTTGCAGTAAACCTTTTTTTTACGATTTAATAATCGACATTGTTTTTGTTAAAAGGGGAAAAAAAAGAAAGAGATAAAAAAAAAAAAAACCAAAAAAGGAAGAAAGAAGAAAAGAAAAAGAAACGTTTCATCACCAAGAGTAGCCGTAATTTTCAAAATGGTAGAGATGAGAGACGACTTGGAATGGGGGTTTGAGAAAATCGTATTATTTATGAGCATGCGCGTATAAGATGTAATATAATCGTGTAATACCATTCGCCCGGATTATTCGTATTCTCGCGCCATGCCATGGTATCGTCGCGTCGCTGCTTATCGCCATAGCGTTGTTTGGCCCAACGTACCGTGCGGAACCACATTGAGGTAGAACGGAGGGGGATTTGCTTAAAACACTATGCTGGTTAAACCCTTTCGGACAGAGGGAAGCTTACGAAAGCAGACGGTTATGAGAACTAGCATGAAGTATTTCTACGTTCTACATCGAGTAATTATTTTCGTTTAATTTTATTCTCCCTTCAGGATCACTGAATGTACACTTTATTATCGATTGACTTTTTTTTCTTTTGAAAAAAAAAAAGAAAAGAAAAGAAAAGAAAAATGTACCTACTTCAAACCTTCGGCTACGGCTAAACTGATCGTGTATCGTCTTTATCAAATTGCCCTTATCGCGAAGTGCATGTTAAATGAAATTACCGTGATCTGACGTTTCGATATTTTCAACTATGCATTTAGCCGTATCTGCGTTATTATTACAAAGTAACATTGGTACTAGTTATAATGTCGTTATATTTTTCCTTTTACGAAATTGGAAACAATCATAATTTTCACATCTCTCAGGCAACATACTTATGCGACTTTCGAAAGCAAGAAAACGAACCGAAACCGCTATAATGGATCTTCGTTAAAAAAAAAAAAGAAAAAAAAAGAAAAAAGAAAGAAAAAGAAAAAGAAAATATCAAACAGAGGAAAATTCCTATAGTGGCGCTTCGTCATCCCAAAAAATGACTCAGCGAAAAAACCATTGTAGTGGCGTATAATAGCTAAAGGGTTAATCGAATAATCGAACTCGTTCTAAAATTTCTGGTTGAAAGCATGTTAAAAAAAAAAAAGAAAAAAAAAAAGGAAAAAAAGGAAAGAAAAAGCAGCAAAAAAAAAACGAAAGAAAGAAGAAAAGAGGAAAAGGAAAAACGAGAAAAATAAAAAAAGGAAAAAAGAAAAAGAAAAAAGACAAAAAGATGGAGAAAAAAATAAGAGCGTCGAGGATTTGAAAAATCTTTGGGATCGATGGCCCATACGTATTTGCTAAGTTAATCGTTTCTAAATAACGTTCTCAAGTATACGAAACTCACAGGTCGGTCTACCTAGCACACCCACACTTCGTTTCACGCTCGTGTCTTTCCTTCCGGAAAATCTATCGTCCTCCCCAACTACCCGATCGGGGCTAACGGGTTAAGTATACCATGCTCCGGGTGAAAGAGATAAAACCAATCGCATAGTACTGTACACACAAAAATTTATTGCCATGGATTATCTGGCCTGGGTCCAAATACAAACACATCTCTTGTTTCGACTGGCCACGAGACAAAAGAAGAATAAGAAGGAGAACGAGAAGAGGAAGAAGAGGAGGAAGAAAAAAGAGAAGAGGAAGAAAGAAAGAGGTTAGAAGAGGAAGGTAAGACAACAGGGACTACGCGTACGAGATAGGGATAAGAACGTTGTTGTGTTGTGACCGAGAAAAAGAGTGAAAAAGAAAGAAAAAGAGAGAGAGAGAGAGAGAGAAAGACTACTCATAGTTCCGTATCGAAAGATTTTCTTCTCCTTCCTTTTCCTTTTACATTCTCCGAAGCTCACGATTTCGAGGTTGCGCGTTTGAATCTCGCGAAAGCAGAGGATTTCAACGGAAAGACGTGCATCGCTCTTTATTGTCGGATAGACCATTTGAACAACAGCCAACATGGGAAGCCGAGACCTTACCCTCCTATCCACCTCTTACGCTTCACCGCGTTATATCCGTCTCTTTTTCTCCGACCTATCGTGTTCCTGGCCCTCTTCCTCATCCTCATCCTCATCCTCATACTCCTCCTCTCATTCTACCCCTTTCTCCGTCTCCTCCTTTCTCCTTTCTTTCCACGTACCATCCCATAGCACCGTTTCCACGAGAATGTCGTCGCGACTGTAATAGATTTATACCGCTCGCTGCTTTCGTGAAAGAAAAGGGGAAATGCAGAGGACCGATCCGTTTTGCTCGGAGGGAAGAATGGAAGTGGGTGGGATGACCGGACAGGATGTTCGGATGTTTGGAAAGACCTTACGAGATCGTATTCGCCAAAGGAATTCCGTGATACTTGGGGTAGAGGGGTGAAGGGATAGGAAGGGAAAGAGGGAAAAGAGATAGAGTAGGGATGATGTTGCATAAGACATAAGCGTAAGTATGCACGCTTGCCAACGAACGTTTTAGTATCTTCTAACATTATTTGTAGTTAAATCGTTTTATTCTAAGACATTCAGTATTAAATGTTCTATAAAGTCTTTGAAATACTTTGTAAGTGACAATGCGATTTACGAACGGGGAAAAATTGATTGATGCATATTTATTTAAATAATCCATGATTTTTAATACTTTTCTTTAAACTATTATATAGACGTTTACTATTTGTCTTTGTAAGTTTCCTCATTGCAGTAACTTATTGCATCGCTCGTATCGATTATTTTCTTGGAATGTTAACTGTGGATTACAAAAGGGAAAAGTCAAAGGAATCCGTTTGATCCCTTGTATAAAGCAACTGTTTTAGTTTTGTTTTGTTGCCACGTTATGATGGCGATCGATGTGACTGCCACCGAATAAGATAACATGTCGAAATCGATGACTCTGTGACACGCGTCGATGTGGAAGGAATTGTATAAATTCTCTTCGTTTACCTACCTATCGACTTTTTGTTTTTTTTTTCTCTTTTTTTTTTTTTTTTTTTTTTTATTCTTTTTTCTTCCTTTGTTTCAGATTAATCGTCGGCAGATATATTTGCTCGTTCTTTTTTTTTTTTTTTTTTTTTTTTTTTTTTTTATATGAATTAAATGTTTTATAAAATGAAAATACAAATACAAATATTCGTAAAGCAAAATCGTATGTGACACTTGAATACGTTTATTATTAATTTTCTTCTTGTGTTTTTCTTCTTTTTTTTTCCTTTCTTTTTTTTTTTTTTCTTATTTCTTTTTTCTTTTAAATATAATATAATCTCTATTCGTATAACAGTTGAAATATGATTTAAAATAAAAATATATCGTTCATCTTATAAGGATAGAACGATTCAATTGTACCTTTGGGAGTCTTAAGTCATAATAAAAGCAATATATCAATAGCTAGGAAATATCGATCGTCGAATAAATTCTTCTTTCTCAAGAGGGAAACCTGTTGAGGAATGGAATGATGTAAGGAATCTCGAAGAAAGAGAGTTTCGCTTTAACACGAATAATTCGACGAATACTCTCGTATGTTAGTATGAAGTGGGAGAGAGGGTGGAGGGAGGGGAGGAGCGGGAAAATAGAATATCCTTTGAAAAATTTTATGCAATAAATCTCCGAATCGCTAGACAAGCTATTGTCGTAGTCACGTTTTGTTGAAGCATACCAAATGTCTGAGAAAGGATTCCCGTAGAGAGATCTGATGCATCGATGTTAATTTCTAGAATGTCCCGTTAACACCTATTCGTTCTAAATGCGTCATGTAATAATGTGGAGACACTTCTTGAAGTATTGGAGCGTACGGGGACATGGAACGCAATTTCCTCCCACCTCTATGCGCTACTCACCCTCTTACATCACCATCTAAGACAGAGAAGGAACGAGAGAGACAGAGACTCAGAGACAGAGAGAGAGAGAGAGAGAGAGAGAGAGAGAGAGAGAGAGATTCATAATGAATACGGCTGCCACAGTTACATAGCTATGTCACGTGTTACAGAGGAAACTTTGAACGCTTGTCATTGCGAAACAGTAGTCACACATGTCGTGCTGCATTGCCCTCTTCCCTCTCCTATTCTAATCCCTTCATCATCTTTCAAGTCATCGTTGTTCTTATTATGATCCCATTATCTTCGTGTAATATAGGAAAATCACATCTTCGCCATATTAATGAATATTCAGTTTGTATAATTTTAATGAAAATTTCGTTGCTATTCGAAATTGAGGTTCGAAATTATGGTTTTGATTAAGAAATGAAATTATATATATATATATATATATATATATATATATATATATATGTTGAAATATTTTCGCGCAAATAAAGCAAATGAAAGTTAAAAACGACCAACTGTTTTCTAAGAGACGCGGATATACTTACTCGTTGCTTCGCTTTAAACTTCCCAAGGTATCTTTCTTGTTTCAACGAGAGACGACATTAGCACTTGACGCCCTCGCTTTCGACAGCATCAAGATTTTCCTTTAGCGGAAACTTGAGGGTAGGCGAGGGTAAAAGGTACTCGACTCGAGAAAAGTGGCGATGATACTTGCGCTTTTCGCGTAACCGGCTCCTTCAACGAATTATTTGAATTCATTCACTTTCTCTCTCTCTCTCTCTCTCTCTCTCTCTCTTTCTCTCTTCCACTACTTATTTAATATTTTAATAGTTTCATTATTTGCTTATTCATAATTAATTTGTTGCCTGTCGCGTTAAGAAAGTTACATTGTCTATTAAACCCTTCCCGTTTGATTTATTCGTAAAATGATTTACTGTTGAATCATATCTCTTGCAACAGCTGATATTCACTGAGAAGTAGAAAATATCGTGTTATGAATATACCGTTATCTATTTTATCTATAATTTGCATTATTTAGGAGATCTTTTTAAAAATTCCGTTAAAAATGTAAAAATATATTTTATTATCTTCATATAGAATCATGAAAAAAATATATGCTCTTAGGAACGACTTTATGGATTTTAAGTTTTTTATTAACTAAAATAGTCTCTTATATCTTGAATCTTCAAACGAGAATTATATGTGCGAGTCTCTTTTTGAAAGGAAGAAAACGAGAGAGATAAAACTTTCTTGAGATTAATGAGCTTTGATTTCGATGTACCTAATGTAATTTTCATTTTAATATCAATTAGCTAAATTATATCTTTAGCTCGTAATATTCTTTCCATTCTATTCATTTGTCTTAATAAACTTCTCTCTCTCTCTCTCTCTTTTTCTCTTTCTATCTCTTATTACCTTCTCTTTTTTTTCCTCTCTTTTTGATCTGTACGAGAACTATTAACTGTTGTTTATCGAATGAAAGCAAAGAAAGACGAGAGATAGTATATTTATCGACAGACACACCCCCTCCTGAAATTTTCTTTACGATGACTTTCGTATACTAGAACTGAATTCACGGGCCCTAGTAAGTATGTATTTCGTGTTGAAATAACAATGGACGAAGAAATACGAGACGAAATGGCATCCGCTTCCGGCACTAACGAAACAAAAATCGAGAATCCTATTCCCCTTTTCTTCATCATCATCATCTTCAATCGTGTCACGCGTGTGCTATCACTCTACCATATAGTATGATACTTACTTACTATTATTTCGTAAAAAGGGCGTGTCCATTCTTATTCGTTTGTTAGATAAAAAAAAAAAAAGACGCAGACGTCGTTTACATCGATCCCCCTTATATCAAAGGTCAGTGAAATGAGTTTGTTGGAGTTTGAGTTGATGGATAGACAAAATGGAAAAACTTTGAGAATGTCGTTAACTCCTTTCATGTCTTGTTCTTCAAATATAACGGGTGTTCTTTGCGAAAGACACTTTACAAATTGTGCAAGTGGCGTTGCATGGAAACGCACTAGAGCTTGAGAAAAGAGAGAGAAAGAGAGAGAGAGAGAGAGAGAGAAAGAGAGAGAGAGAGAGAGAAGCAGGAAGGATGCGAGATGCAGCTTGGTTGCGGCCGTGTCGGCAATCTGATCGCGCGCAAAACAACGCTTGCAGCTGACGTTTTACACTTTGCGGTCGGCCGATGCACACCGAATAGGAGCCTCCGAGCGATAGCCCTTCCGTCGCGTCGTTCTCGTCCTTCCGCTTCGTGGGTTACGTTCACGTTCTCGCTTTCAACCTTTCACCAGCAAAGATCCTTGCTTCGTCATCATTTGTCATTAATACATTGTCTCACATATACGTATATAAAAGATATATTTGTTTTAATGATACATTTATTATATGATACATTAAATGCTTCAATATTTACATTTGAAATATCTTTAAATATATAAGAATTTTTAGTTGAATACATTTCAACGAAACTTGAACGTAGTATCACGAAATTATTTATTATTTCACATTAATATATTATTTTTTTTTTTTTTTTTTTTTTTTTTTTTTTTTTTTTTTATTTTAAAAATCAATAAAGAAAAACTAACTAAATATTATACGAATGAAAATTAAATACTACGATTAATTTCTGGAATAATCGCAAATACCATTGGAATAGCTTTATGTATTATAATTTTTTTTAATTTTCCCTCCATATTTCTTATCCTCTTTTGAGTAATATTTTATCCATTATATACTTCGTTAAAAATCTAATTTACAGAAAGGATTGAGTAAATATTTCAGGCGAATTTGTGCTTTAAAAAATTATAAATAACTACTAACGTAAGACGTATAGAAAGATTTCAAATGAAAGCACCAACATAGTCAATCTAGCTAGCAAGAAAAAGAGATAGAAAGAGAGAAAGAGAGAGAGAGAGAGAGAGAGAGAGAGAGAAATAGAGAGAGAGAGAGAGAGAGAGAGAGAGAGAAGAAGGCAAACCGATCTTCAATCGGACGCGTGGCTGGATCGATATTAATTAGCGAGCCAATTTAACTTCAACGATTGCTCGATTTCACAGAATTCTCTGCCTAGGTGTGTACATTGATAATAATTTCGTCGAATGAGTTGGTTTCAATGCTCACGCTCTCTCAGAGCGTTGCAAAAAGTTCATAAACTTCATTTCCTCTTTGCTTGTTGACATCAAAACGATTTATAGAAAAGCAAATGAGAGACTTACTCGAAGAAACGAGTAAGTTTCGTTAGATTAACTTTCCTAACGTATTGCGTTATGATGATGCAGAAAAATGAAAAATCTAATGGTCTACTTAAATCAATATTAAAAAGCACATTTCACTTGTATATTTTAATAAATTATCGATTTAACATCGTTAGGATAAAGGAATCAATTCTTCTTTTCTTTTTTTCTTTTCGAACAAGGAATAAATATTTTCATTTGAATTGATATAAATAATTGTCGGATTATGAAAGGGAAATTATGCGTCTAGACATACGTTCGGATCAATTGCTTTAAAATGTTAATAAAGCATCGATCGTTTCGAGTTCGGTACCACCATGAACTTTTGTATATATATATATATATATGTATACGTAAGTATTCTACCAACATATATACCTATTACATTCGAAAAAGAGCTTTCTGCAAATGGTCGATAAAATGACGATGGCCCGGCTTCCGTGGTTTAAAAAAAGGAAGGAAGCTCATAAAATCAAGGAGCGCAGATAAGCTTTCATGAAATTTGAATTCGTCGTTAAGCGTCGTTTCACCTACTCCGTCGGTGGTAAATATCGTGGCTTTGAAAGCTATTTACTCAGCGCATTATTGCGTTAAGTTTTCATAAAGGCGAAAGCACACTTTGTGCAAATGACTCCGGAGATTTAGTGGATTTCAGTCAAATTAACGCCGAGATTTTATAACCAAAGAGATGATGTTAGAGTATGGCCATTTTCATTTTCAATTCTTTTTCTTTTTTTTTTTTTCTTTCATCTTTTTTTATACATAATTCTTTTATTTCCTCTTGTATACACTATAGATTATAGCATATAGAGTGAACATAAATATCAACTCAACAAACTTCGTCCGATCTTACTTTCTCTCTCTCTCTCTCTTTCTTCTTCTTTTTCTTTTTCTTTTTCTTTTTCTTTTAAATCATCCTGCCAGATGATTCTTCGTTCGAAATAAAATGAAGATTTAGCGAATGAAAGAAAGAAAAAGAGAGAGAGAGAGAGAGAGATAATTGTAGCCATTCATCATCAAGATTTCGCTTTACATGAGACAAAATAAAGGGATAGGCTGGAGTAAGTCTGGGCTGCGAATGGTTTTGGAAGCGTTAGTTGGTATCAACTTCTAACGCTGAATTTTCGACAATGTTGAAGAGGGTAGCCACAGTACCGATTTTACAAGCCCGAAGAGAAAGTGTTAAGGATTCAGAATGTTTCGCTTCGAAGGAGGAAAGGTCCGAGCATCGTACAAGTTATAAGGTTTCATCTGTACAGACACGCGTCTCTCCATTTGCATAACATAGGAGCATCGCATAATGGAAATTACTCAGAGTTGTATAACATTGCGTGCCTTGCAACATGTGTTAAATATATCTACCAACCTATCTAACTACCTACCTATCTACCGTAAAACTAGAAAGAGAAAGAGAAAGGTATTTCTCTCATTCGCGTGCCCGCGAATAATTAGCAGTAGGACCTGTGCATGAGACAACGTTAGAAGCTACCTTTGACTACTTCGTCATGCGATAGACATCCCACGTTTCCCTGGCTTCCACCTTTCCCACACTTTTTATGCTTCCTTTAACAGGAGCTACGGAGCTTTAAGAGACCTCCACGAGTCTTCCTGGTACAATCTTTTTGTCATACAAATGACGAAGTTAGTACTTACGATGCTTATGAATTTACAAGCACTCTGTTCTTTCTCTGATTTTATCAGATTTAGTTGATTATCAATGCTAAAAGGGCGTTAAGAAAGAATGAGAGAAATAGAGAGAGAGACAAAGACAGAAATTCGAAAGTCATTAAAACGAAAGCTTGTAACTTTCTCCTACCTACCTTACCTCAGCCCCGCCCCGCCCCGCTCTCTACCCCCCTTCTATCCCTTCCCTATCTCTTAGGACTAATCTCAGCCAACCTATTCTATGTTTTCTTAGAACCTCGGGCGTTTGTACGACACTATCTAGTTACACTGAGCATTTCCCAAGTTTCGTTGCTACGGACACTTTGCAACTACGCTCGAAATAGAAACCGAAGCTCGGGAAGTTTGTCCGGACAGTGATTTTACACTTTGAAAAGCTTTCAATGAAAGGCTCTCGATGAAAAGCTCTCTCTCTATCTCTCTCTCTCTCTGTCTCTTTCTTTTTCTCTTTCTCTCTCTCTTCCTCTCTCTCTTTATCGTGATATAGAACAAATTATGTCAAATAGACGAACACGCGGAATAAAAAAAAATAAAATGATTATCAGTCCATCGAAAGGAGTGAGGTATTCGAAAGAGGAATAACGAAAGAAAGATAGAGAATGAGATTGAGAAAGAGAGAGAGAGAGAGAGAGAGAGAGAGATGTCGAAAAGCAATATTTTCTAAATTTCGTTCATCTCGACAGCTTCTCTATCGAAGTCACTCGCCGGTGGCTTGTCTAGCAACGGCCAGTGATTCTCTCGAGGGAACATCCTCCCAGGAGAAATCGCAGGCAATCCCGAAGATTGACGGAGCATCTAACGACGGAAACCTGAATTTTTCTTCTGCCAGCACTTCGAGGATAACGAGGATAGTGTGGCGACTACGTCTATACGAAGATCTAAGATTAAAGATCATTGCAGTTGAGAAATATTACTGTTTTAATGACAAGAAATATATCCATCGTGGATTTATCTTTTTAATATCTCGAACGTTCGTGTTCATGAAAATTTTTCTATACCATTCGTCGTATCGCGAAAATAAAATTCTTCCTGAGGGACCTTTCCTTTTCTTTTTTTTTTTTCTTTCTTTCTTTCTTTCTTTCTTTCTTTCTTTCTTTTTTTTCTCTTTAATTTCAACACAGTAAACACCTAATATGTAAATTATTGATCGCGCTTATGATTTACGCGGGATTTAGTTAATTGTAAAACACGACTGGCATATAGGAACTTTCTACTAAAGAAAAAAGGGCATTGCTGGAAGGTTTAAGGGGAAGGGAAACTTAAAAGTTCTTGACGTTTCTCAAATTGTTCGCAAAATTATGTACGGCAAGACGATTAGGAATTGTACAGGAATTTAACAAGAATTTCACAAGAATCTCACTGAAGAGAATTTATGTATAGGTATTACGTATAGCGTTAAACAATTTACTCGAGTCGAAAATATGAACGACGTTACCTCAGAAATCGATCGAGTTATATAGTTTGTCTCTTTTTTTTTTTTTCTTCTTTTTTCTTTCCTTAAATTACTCCTTCAAAATATCCACTTACCTTCCGAAGAATGAATAAGAAGAATGGCACAGATAAAAAGGATGAACTGCAATACGTTCCAAGCACCAAAAATGGAAGTCATTATTGTCATAGTTGTCGTTTGTCCAAAAAAGAAAAATCCGAGATAACGTCTTCTTAATCACGTAACCACGTACAAGTAGTATAAAATCTACGCGAACCGGAGTCCAGATGCAGACTGACTCATAGTACGGAGTCCTGCAGGAGCAACACCGCACGCATGCGTCCTGTTCGCTCTCCACGTGCCACTCTCTTTCCTATCATTTACAGAGAGAGAGTCACGACGGGAACTTGAGATTTTTCTGCCTGTCCTCCGTGATATCGATCAACTTTGAGATATGACAATTATTTCACGAATCATTTTACAATTCCAAAGTGATTAAATATATAATATTTGTTCATAACGATACGGTAAGAACAAAACGGATGTTGAAAGGTAGATAAAAAAAAAAAAAAAAGAAAAATAAAGAATATATTAAACTGCGTCACACTTTAATGCACAGACAACGAAGTAATATCGATATATCGATAACGCTGACAATTTTCGATGACGCGCGTGCGCCATGGTGCGTACGCCATGGTGCGTGCACCATGAATAAACGTGACACGTGATGAAATGCGTCACGACACCAGGAGGAACTGAAACCAAAATGGTATAGGTGTATCGATCAATTCAAAATTCCAATTCGCGGTCGAAACGAGTTTTATAATATTATCGGTTAAAACGATGATTCGATAAATATCTTACGCGAGTGCTTATTTACGAATGATTAAATATTACGCAAAGTTTTTGTTATCAAAATGACTTCAGTAAAAAAAAAAAAAAAAAAAAAAAGAAACTCCTCGTTACGACTCGGCATATTGATGATAAATCGAGGATTACGTACGATCGCTCGCATAATCTTGAAAGGAGGAAGAATCAATCGTTTATCTGCGCTTGTCGAGAAAGCGTAGCATCCAATAAATCCAATCAAACAAAATTTATTAAATTCTTAAAGTCAATCTATATTTTCTCACAATATTACTTCATTTTTATCCCATCCACAAAGTTATTAATTAATCTGAATTTAGGATCGTTAATATATTTCTTTTCCCTTTACAAATTTTCATTGTTTTACGCATTAAGCGAATGATTAAACTTATCGCATTTTACCTTTTAATCATTTAAAATTTTTAAAGGATATGCTGTATTTCAAGCGCAATGATTTCTCTTATTCAACGTGACGTATTTTTATATCTATATATTATATTTTCAGTCGAGTCGACTAGAAAAGAAACGCGTAAATGTGTTTTCTTGTATACGAAAGACAGAGACAGAGAGAGAGAGAGAGAGAGAGAGGGAAGGAAGAAGGGACAGAAAGAGAAGGAAAAGACTAAAAAAAAAAAAAAAAAAAAGGAAACGAAGAAAGAAAAGCGTGAGGTGCGCGGAAAGAACATCATTAGTGAGAAATTCCGTCGACGACAATCGCGTTTGACATAAATTTCTCATCCGTGCGAGCGACTTCCTTGAACACATTTTTCGTTGAAGGAAATCCAAGTGAAAATCGTTCTAGTTGGTGAAGGACGAGCCGTCAACGTAAAGAGACTTTTCAAGAGCCGACGGAGAGGTCAAACGAGAAAACTTTACGGATTAAGCGCAATCAAGTATCGATAATCTTCCTCGATGAATCGCGCCACTAATTTTTCCCCTCGCGAGTTAGCACAGATTTCGTCGTCCTACGTGCTCGTTCCTATTTTAAAAGAAAGAGAGTAATCATCAACGAAAATGAACGCGAACTCGAACTGATCCAACTGATTATTTAAACAAGACTATGACTTTGAGTATATTTAAGCCGATAAAAATTCTTCTTTCCTTCAAGCAGTCATCATCAAAGATATTCTCATTATATAAAAGGGATAGAAGAAAGAAAGAAAAAAAAAAAAAAAAGAGAGAGAAAAGAAAGAAAGAAAAAAAAAAAAAAAAGAATACAGAAAAAATTTCTGGTAGAACGAAAAATGGCACGGAGAGAGTAAATTCTTTTCAAGACGACGCTCGTTACGCTTACCAGGAAATAGCTCAGAAGGATTACTTTCGTGGTTAGAGCGATGCCATTTAATGATGACGATACCAAGGCAAGGCTAGGCGATAATGAGGCTAATAATTCGTCTACGGAAGCCTCTCACGTTCTTCGTAATTCACTGGCTTGAGTACAAATGGCTCGCGTCTCCTACGGCCGTTAATGTTAATAAACCACGCTGAGCCGCACGTGGAGCATCAGATTTCTAATTCTAATAAATTCCATATGAGGCATGCTTGCTTAGGTCACGAGCGTGCAATACCACCAAATGGATCGTATCATTCTTTAATGAACAACTGTTACGTGAGTACAAGGGAAAGAAAAATTTTGGCTGGTCAAGTATGAAACGATAGAAATGAATCCTTGTACGTTTTGTTTAGTCGATAGAAGAAAAGAAAATACAATAGGAGGAGAACTATCTCAAGCTCGAGTTTTAAAATAGGAATGCTCTGGTCTTGTGTATTTTAAATCAAGCAACGTCGGAATTGAAATGTATTTTATTGTGGAACGACAGAAGGCAGATGTCTCGCATTGTTCAACTAAGGAAGATCATTTCTATCTGGAAAGATAGAGAGAAAGAGGGAAATAGAAAGAAATATATATACATATATATACATATATATACATATATATATATATATATACACACATATATATATATATATATATATATATATAGAGAGAGAGAGAGAGAGAGAGAGAGAGAGAGATACGAGAAACGTTATATAGTGGATGGAACGTGGCTGGACTGATTCGCGAGCTTAGTCACTTTGAAGGGACCGAAATGTCCAGGGCAAATTTCGGCCTGGCAAACTCGCGTTTATGTAGATACGTGCACGTAACTATATATATGTACTTATACGTAGATCAGTAGTAGATATAGGTATATATGTGTAGACAACTCGAGTTATATAGAGTATAGTCGCACAGTTTGCGTGCAATTCGCTCACCTTCCGTCACCGAGTAGAGAATCCACGAGCTTCTGATGCTGATTATACGCTCGAGCCTGCAGCATTTCCTGTTTCCCAGTCTTCTCTACCCAGCTAATGTTACCCTATGACCTGCGTACTCATTCTTACACACACACACATATATATATATATATATATATATATATATATATATATGTCTACAAATCACCTAGAACTCAACTGACACATATTGTATATTTCTACGATTTACTAGATCTTTATCTTCCTTAATTTGACGCTTATGGCAAACGGGAAATTCAGTGGATTTACGTTTGGTTATAGTTGTTCGAACTACGGAAATTTGAATATCCGTTACACATTGTAGTAACGAAAATACTCGAAAGAGATCGTGCGATCGACTTAAATCGTTTCCCGAATCGAACTTCGACGTTCGGTTAGCGAATAGGAGAGAGAGACTTCTAAGACGGTCCTACGTTAAGTATTCAACGGTTGTCGAATGCAGATCGATAATGCTCCAGTCTGAAAATCGGATCTGAGTCGCGCGAAAGTTTAAACTTCGAATGGAAGACATTTAAGCTTCTTTTCCACGTTACCGAGACGTTTCTTATTACTTTACTCACTATATTTATACTTTCCGATAGCCAACCATTCTATAAACTCTATCTTTCTCAATTCTTCCTACAACCTTACCAACAACTTTCAATCGTCATAAAGTCGACATATTTAATACCACATTCTTATACAATAACGTTCAAACGTGTATCATTAATTAGGAAAAGAAACTTTTTCCCACGTTGAAATCGAAATGTTTCACTAAACTGGAATCCTTTATTGCAATACATTTTGTGCATTCCTTTTATTTACTCTTTCTCTCTTTCTTTCTTTCTCTCTTTCTCTCTCTCTCTCTCTCTCTCTCTCTCTCTCTCTCTCTCTTTCTCTCGTATTTCCGTAAAACGCGTCGTCCGAGCTAACTAGTAGAGAGAAGCAACTTGGCCAAGTTTTAAGCCGGTAACAAGTCGGCCGAAGGAAATTAAAGCACTTTCTTAAGAGCGGACCGCACGATTTTGCCGCGAGACAAACTAACAAAACAAGTGGCTAATGAATTATTGAAAGTACACTTGCAACATCTATCCTTGTGTTTTTCCAATCCCATTGAAACATCGGCATCGCAATCACCATCACTTTCTCATTCTCTCTCTCTCTCTCTCTCTCTCTCTCTCTCTCTCTCTCTCTCTCTCTCTTTTTCTCTCTCACGCCCTTTCGTTCGTTTCATTCGATTTGATTTTATTCCGAGGGCGTGCTTCTCATCCAGAATCGAAACAAACAATTCTATATCACAGGTAAAATTAAAAAGCGCGAGCGGGCGGTATCATCTCCGATATATCGAAGAAATATATCGGGATTGCGTATCTGTCTGCACAGGTGGGAGCACCAGCTGGAATAAAAATGAAATGGCGTATTTTAAGTAAAAACGCTTCTACAATGTGAACCGTTTTATGATAAAGAGGGAAAGAGAAATATAAAGAGAGAGAGAGAGAAAGAGAGAGAGAGAGACAGACAGACAGAGAGAGAGAGAGAGAGAGAGAGAGAAAATTTCGTCTTTTCGAAATTTACGATGTCTCGATTATTTGCCAGGTGGTCGGGAGAAAAAAAAAAGAACAAAATAATAAAAAAATAAAATAAAGGAAAAAAAGACAAGAGAAGAAAATTTGTACTCGCGTGCGAGCCAAACTCGTCGATCGACGTGCGTTGACGGCCGTCGCTTCGAAAATATAAATTTAATAGAATTCAAAGCTCTGTCAACGAAACGTTGGACGAGGGGAAAATAACGAAACTCTGGGTGCCGTCCTTTCGCGCATTTCGTGTCACGCTCTCCTTGCTGTGCAGCTTGATTAAATCCCGTCCTCTCCTCTCCTCTCCTCTCCTCTCTCTCTCTCTCTCTCTCTCTCTCTCTCTCTCTCTTTCACTTTTTCTCTCCAACCATTGTAAACAAGATAGCCAGTGTCTGTGCGTTTAAAACATTCACGCGCAAAATTCGGATGCACAAAAATCACTGCTGACGCGATGCCCGTACGTTACCGTGTGAACGAACAGTCACAGTTTCAACGCTTCGATGCGATCTACATTTCTATGTGTTTCGTTCATTCGTATGGCTTAAAAAAATGCAACAACGATTGGTAAATAAAGTGAAACGGATTTGATTCCTACTTGCCGACGGTATCAATTAAGCAACAAAAGGATTGTAAAATATTTAAGAAATTAACCGAGCTAAGTCAACGAGTTTTATAGTTTCGTCACATTGATTTGTTCGTCACAATGATTTATAATGAATATATATATATATATATATATATATATATATATATATATTTATTAATTTTAATAATAAAATAAAATTTTTGTAGAATTATGTTTCATTCGAAAGAATTGAATATAATAGAGATTAGAACTTTTATCCGAATATTATATTTTCCAAAATATACTGATCATCTTTGACATTTCTTTAAATAGAATGATCGATATTTTTTATTCAATAGAAAAATTGTAACAATAGATAAGGGCAAATTCAAAACAAATTGAATGTGAACAATTGTAATCGACGTAAATCTTACGATCTAATATCTGAATAACATCTATTATTCGTCAAAAATTCGTAAAGTCTATAATTCTTAATTTTATACCACATTTTGGAAAATGAAATAAAATGTGTAAAATGCTGCAAATGGTTACCACGTTGAGCATATATTTTAAATCCCTTAGAAATGTTGTCTATTATAAAAAGTAACGGAGGAATATTCATATTTCCAGGTTTCACATGACTATAACCCGATATGCGTACATTATTATTTCTTTAATATTATTTAAATATTCAATTTCACATCTAAAATTATAATCCATTATTCGATACATTTATCTTCTCAGTGTTTGGCTTCGTTGACAAAAAGGTAAAGAAAAGGTAAAAGAAAAAGGAAAAAAAAAAAAAAAAAGAAAAAGAAAAAAAAGAAAAAAGAAGGATAAGGATAAAATAGAAGAAGAAAAGATCGTTCGTGTTCGTTGTTTGTTTCTTCATTCGAAAGATGTTGCACGTACAGAGAAAAGACGAGTATCTTTTTTAAAAAGAAAAGCTGCGAGCCACGAGTTGCATTCGCGCGTTAAAACACACGGTGCAATGGAACCATCCGTGCAAAATCCTAGGAAGTCAACGGGAAGAAACGCGATGTCCGCTTGGTGTGAGCGAACGTATAGTATAGTATAGACACGTATAGTACTATATAGTAGTCTAGTAGTAGTATACGCGCCAAACGGGGAGCACCAGTGGATCCTCGCTAGTATTTCAGTGAAGTATCTAAGAAGTGAAATGAAATGTAGACGGCCGGAGGCGTGACTCGAACTCGTATGAGTCGCGCCAGATGTTACAATATTTACTGCGAGTTCGGCCCTTACTACCCTTATCTCCGAACCTACCCGCCTATCCTCGTTGCGATAGCTACCAATTCCGATACGCTCGATATGTCTATCTATATAATATCTGATAACGACCAACTACATTTTCTAATTTTTCTCAAATACCCATTAATTTTTAAACTTCCATCGTTGTAATATAAAATCATAAAACTCTGATAACGAACTATAATTTTAATAGAAATATTCATGCGAAATGTAAATAGAATTCAATTTATATCGATGATACGTATTTATACAAGAATACAATATAAATGATTAATTTATATATTATATGTATATAACTAATAATAAATATCACTGCAGAATGTTGAATTTTTTATTACAATTATATGTATTTAATTTAATTAAATTTAATAATAATAATAATAACAATAATAATATTATCATATTTAAAAAATCTATGCACATATCAAAAAGTAAAGTAAAAGTTTATTATCGTAGTACAGAATATTTCAAGCACGTATATACTTATAAGTTATAAAATTAGATGAATTTAAATCAATTGCATTTGATTAACTATGAATTATTAACTTAACTATCGTCTAAACACACTAGAAAAATATAATATTAATAACGTAAAAATATGATTGTTAAAAATAGGATAATAGTACTTCTTCTTGGAATATAAATGTCGATAAATTGCGATAAGATATATGTTAAAAAAAAATTATATTAACTACCTGCTCATTTCATATAACTAAATTATCAATCTATAAATTAAAAATATCAATTCTTTATTAATCTTATTTATATATCTATATAAAAGTTATGAGATCGCCAGTATTAATTTAAATAAAATAACATTTCTTTCGTTGATTGAATAAAGCGCTATGCGAAATTATAAAATTTTAATACGAAACTATTGATCTTTACAAAGCAAATGAACCACTCTCGTCTTCTATTGCTTCTTAAAAGTCCTTCACTGACATACATTTGATCTTTAATATTTATAATAGTATTAATGAACGAACTCAAAGCATACAGTATCTATAAAACATATTTTATTCAAACAAGACTTATATAACCAACGATTGTAAACATAATTAATTGTTAAAAATCAATCAAACAGTATATACATTTTCATAATTCTATAAAATTTAATCGTAATAAAAACTTTATAAATTAACGGAGATATGATAAAGAATATTGCATTACTTTACAAATTTGTCTACGATGTAGATCATTCATATGATCATCTATATAGGCATTAATAAGAATATAAAATTCTTAGAAAGTGATCAATGAAAATTTCTCTCATTCTCTCTCTCTCTCTCTCTTTCTCTCTCTTAAATAATCAACCCTATATATACAAAAACCCACGATCATGTTTAATCGATAACTATTTGTAGTCAGTACTATTAAGCTCCCTCACTCAATAAAGATAATTACTTTTATTGTTCGAAGAAAATCGTAAGGCAACCCCCACGTTTATTTCATCAAGCATTTTAGTACTTCTACAACTACGAAAAGTAGGTTAATTGAGCAATATACGCATATCGGAAAAGGGTGTACTCCCGAAGGATACTTATCCCTCACATTTTCTCTCTCTCTCTCTCTCTCTCTCTCTCTCTATCTGTCTCTCTCTCACTCTCTGTCTACCTTCCTCTTCAGCAAACCCTATCCCCTAGATAGCACGACATCGCATTAATGTGTAATTGGTGGCGAAGCAGGAAGGTGACACGATCCTGCGTTACTCCATGAGGAACTCGCGTCATGCGATCCACCGATCCTGCAGGCTGGCCCGCTAGCAGCATAGACATTTTACTCGTGGAAGACGCATGGTCCTCGCTAATATGACATTTGAAATATGGCGCGACTCGCGTTCGAAGTTGGAACGACCGAAGAGACGGAAGTCGGAGAGAACGAATACGCTTGGCTATAACGTTGACGATGAGAAAGAACCAACTAAGCGATAACACCTTGAAAACGATGACGAATTTAAATTTACTATTATAACGTTCTATATCTCTTTCTATTAAATAATTTTTTTCTTTAATACATTTAAAGGTAAACCTTCTTATCGATAAACATTATTTTTCGATTAAACGTCCATATATCTATATAGATATAGATAGTTACTTGTATATTTATATATATATATATATATATATATATATATATATATACATATATAAATGAGTCTGTCTGTACGCTTATGTATATATTCGTATGCATCGTCCGTAATATGTATTGATTACTGTAATTATATATAATGTGAGTAATGATTACTGTATGATCTAGTACTATTTCATCTTAATGGTACCGCATTGTAACTCTTTCTATGTTATTTTCATGAAAATAAATTATGTTTCTCTGTTTTATGTATATATATTTCTATATATGTATATATACACTTTCCATATATACATATATATATATATATATATATATATATATATATACTTGGCACTATTATAGTGATGATTTCTGTATTATAGTATAGTAGTTTTTCATGTTAATTTTCCTACGTTATAACTCTTTTTTCATGAAAATAAATTATGTTCCTCTCTCTCTCCCTCTCTCTCTCTCTCATGTTTTCTCCTCTTGCTTTTTTTATTCCCTTTCGTCAATCGTTCTTCCAAACTTTTCCTTGAAAACCTCCACGTAATTGACCGGATGAAAAGTCAGGAAGAAGATTCCAGTTTCGTTATACGCGTAAATCGCACTTGCGATCGTTCCTAACGCCGAACATTTAGCGTTGGAGTCCGTGTTTGGAAAGATAATTTGTCACCTCTCTTCTAACTCCAGTATTCGGTATAGCGGCTTGGAGTTTTGGTAAGAAGTAATGTGTCTCGCAGATAAGACTGTGGAAACTTTCGAAACAGCGATCTCACCTCCTTTATCTGTACCCCTATATCTAACTAGTTGAATGGCGGATGCATTTGCTAAACTTTTACACTAGCATTCACCTTCACTACTCTCCTCCTCCCCCTACGTCTTCCCACCCCATTTCTGATAAACGTTCAATTTAAATCTCGTACTTTATACCTATTCAATGTTCTGATCAATATCAAAGTGAAATTGATATATTATCTGACTGTTCATGCATGATAACTACATAATACATTTTCAAGCGTTATACGTCAATGTTGTCATGCTGACTGGTTGTGCATTATTAAGAGGCAAAGATATCAATGCCAGAGACAGTTAGAACGTTCGATCATGTCCATTCTCATGAGGGATATGCGTATATCGGTTACAAGGAAACTACGTGTCGATCGTTTGTCTCGGGTTAAAAATTGTTAAAAATCCATCGACGAATATTACGATAAAAGATAATCGTGTTAAAGAGTATCAGAGAGAAAGAATAAACGAGGTGTTCGTCAGTTTTTTTTTTTTTTTTTCTATTTTTTTTCTCTTTCGTTTTTTTTTTTTTTTTATTTTTTTAAATTGATATCCCGCGAAGGGAAAGCATTTCAATTTCAACGAGTCGAATATTTTCGGCGATTTATCCTACAGCCGAATATATATATATATATAAAATGTCTATATATATATATATATATATATATATATATATATATATATATATATAAAATCCTAGATACACCTCTAGCAAGGTAGAGTATAAAGAAGACTATATATGAAGTCATTTCTTCGACTGTTGACTTTAAGTCCGTGTAATCTCGACGGATGGGAGCGACGAAGGTAGGAAGGGAAAGATGAAGAAAAAAAAAAGGAAAAAAAAAAAGGAAGAAAAAAGACACGTGAAATGAATATGAAGAGAACAGGGGGGGGGAGGGGAGAAAAAAAATTCTCGCGGAGAGAATACGGCTTTTGTCGAGAGAATACGAGCGTGTAACGCTATCCCGTTAGCATTCGTTCATGTCTCGACTTTGTTCCGCGTGCTTGTCCTTAGGAATTATTACAAGAGAGAAAAAAAAGGAAAAGAATACAGAAAGAGAGAGAGAGAGAGAGAGAGAGGGGGGGGTGGAAAAAAAAGAAGATTCAAGAGAAAGAAAAAGTTCCGGAGCAAGTTTTCTCTTTAAAAACCTTTTCTTTCGTTTCGATTCTTCCAAGAAAATCCTTAGTTCGAGCATTGTTTGGACGAAGCGACGAATTTCGATTGGTTTTTCAAGGAGCTAACAGTCCCATCCGGATTACGGAACGAAAACTCTGGATAAGGTTGAGAAAAGGGAGAGAAAAAGGAAGAGAGAGAGAGAGAGAGAGAGAGAGAGAGAGAGACATGGGTTAGAAAAGTCTGGGTCAAAGTAGACTCAGTTATAGCGTAAGAAGAGTGGGATAATGCGAGCAACGTCGATTTATTCGAAAATCCTAGAAAGTGGCAGGTTTCAGCCGTAAGGCGGCTGTTCGATCCTCCTTCTTCCCTTTCCCATCGACGATCTCTTCGAGTTTCGGTGGACGTAACGTCCACCCCTCCTCTTTATTATTCCCCACCCTCTCCGCCACTACCACCACCCTATCCCGCCCCGCCCCTCGAATCTATCTTCTTCTATTTTCCTTCGTGTGTGCATGCAACGCTCGCTTCCACACCTATGGCAACCTCTTCCTCCTTCTCCATTTTCCACTTCCACCTCAACCTCTTTCCACCCACAGCTTTAGGTATTCTCGTAGCAAGCTTTCCAAGCCTTGGAGCCAGTTTAGCGTCCTCTCTCGCGCCCCTATCTGATTTCAATGTGGTTCGGTTACGTGCTTCAAATCAAAAACACGAACGTTATTTCTGCACGTGGTCCCCACTTTTCTCGTTTCCATTTCATCTTCCCCTTTACCATAGTTCCGATATCACGATGGCGTGCGTATCACTACGCTCAACCACGGACGTCTTATAAACTTTTATTTTCTACGACTGATAAAATAGACAAGGGGAAAACTAGAGAAGCAGGAGGAAGAGGAGGAAGAAGAAGAAGAAGAAGAAGAAGAAGAAAAAGAAGAAGAAGACCGAAACGGACTGAGGTTTCAAGTAAGAATAAGACGAAGACGAAGACGAAGAAGAAGAAAGAGAGATTCTGAAAAAAAAAAAAGAAAGAAAAAAGAAAGGAAAGAAAGAAAGAGATAAAGGTGTGGAAGTAGAAAGTGAGAAAGAATAAGGGTGAGAGAAAAGGGAAGGTTTCGTGCGGGGAAGGAGCGTATGTTCTGTCAAGCTGTCGCTGAGAGGGAGCTCGCCTGCCAACCGATGGGACACGTACAATGCGAGCCAAGAATATTGCACCTCCTGTCGCCCTTTTTACCTCTTTCCACCACACCTTCACTTCTTCCTAGTACGCTCCTCATCCTCTGTCGACTGATTTCTCCCTCTCTCTCTCTCTCTCTCTCTCTCTCTCTATTTTTCTCTGTCTCTTTCTTTCTTTCTCTCTTGACTTAGTACGACACGTCACATACGAAAAGACTGTTGCCTGGTCGGATATTGAAATCTACTTAACAAAGAGGTAGGTACGAAAAGTTGTGAAGAAGGAGGATGTCCGGTACGAAAGATCTTTGAAATCTCTGTAGCTATCATTTCCCCTCAGTTCAGGAACGAATGACACTAGATACGAAATCGAAAGACGATATCAATGAGAAAGAAGGAAAAAAGGTAAGAGAAAAAGTGAGAGATAGAGAGAGAGAGAGAGAGAGAGAGAGAGAGAGAGAGAAAATTGCTTAAACGGGTGAATGGATATTTCATGTCTCCCGACGGATTTTCTCTATCTTTATAATATCGATTTTTATGATAATAATGTTATTGGTAAATAGAAGGAAAGTGTCAGGATAGATATTAAATAAAATTGTTTGGAAAAGGATTTACTTGCTTTTTAACCTTCGATTGATTTTTGTCTGGTGAAAAGATAAATATTGAAGGAACACTGCTCTATCGTTGTGGCTCAAACAATAAACAAAAATAATCGATAATTTATATATATATATATATATGTATCCTTTTACTTGTTTATCATATCACTACTACCATTTGTAAATATTTGAGAAAAAAATATTATGAATTGTTCATATTCATGGACCAACTATTAGTGTTCAAGCTTTGTGAGAAGATTAAACGAGTCTTTAGTTTGTTTAAAACGAAATAAATAAAATACGGTTAAAATGTACTGAGGCTGATATCATAGCGGAAATAAATAAACAAATTCGAATTCTAACAAAGAGAGATAAACTAACTGGAAAACTGTTTCTGGGTAACAATAACAAATTCATATATAAACAAAAGTGAGGAGATTATAAACGATTTATAAAATTTAAAGTAAAAGGGATATACAACATAGTAAAATTATTTAAAAAGAAGAATGTAAAATAATTTTAAAAGATGAGAAATGCATTAATTTAAATAATATTTAACAACTCTCTCTCTCTCTCTCTCTCTCTCTCTCTCTCTCATCAAATAAATTGTCCATTCAAAATGTGAATAAAATTAAACTCTTTGATTTTTTTTTTTTTATGGATAAAGATAAAGGATCTAAAGATGAATTTTATATTTTTATATATTTCTGTGCAAGATCGACAATATTAAATAAAAGGGGAAAAAATTACTTGATGAAGATCCTGCTTCTGAATTTTTATCATTAAAATAAATTCTCATGGGGGGGGGGGGGAAAAAAATGCATATCCTAGCTCTATTCGTCGCCTTAGCTCTGGTCGGCGCTTATATTCAACCTCGTCGCCATCTTCGAGATGTAAAAAGCTGAAAGGAGTCGTCGGGTCGACGAGCAACGTGACAAACGATCTTGTCGCGAAAGCCTGCCCTTCCTCGTGCCATTTAATAGTCGTGACTTCTGCCTTCGAAGATTTACCTCGATTTCACGCTTCAAACGATACACGATGGATTTACAAGAGCACCATTCCCTTTTCATTCTACGATCTACCATGAAATCGATTGATATGTTTGAGATATATGTAGAACATTTAAACGTTCAATTATTTATACCTCTATTTTCGTTATTTATTATTTGAAAGATTTAAAATCATTCATGTATTTAAAAAGAAAAAAAAAAAAAAAAAGAAAAAAGAGAGAGAGAGAGAGAGAGAAAAAAAAAGAATATACACGTTCTACGATAAAATACAAAATTAATTATATAATTAATTGGATTACATTTATTAATACATTTTAAAACATTAATTACATTTTCAATTATTAATATAATAAATTAATAATTGAAAATTAATAATTACATGTATTAATAATAATTTCTAATTATAACAATAGAATTAATTACCTATTTATGTGTTTTCTAATTTTGTTTTTTTTTCTTTTTCTCTCTCTTTTTTTTTTTTTTTTTACTTCATTTTATTTTATTTCATTTTATTTCACTTTATTTTCTTTTTTGTTTTTCTTTTTTATCACCGTAAGTAAAGTAAATAAACTGATTCAATTTGTAGAAATATTAATTTTCTGCATGAAATTTGTAAATATTAGTCATCTTATCGCTATCCTATACACATATATTTATATATTATATTATGAAAATGATACAATAATTTATAAGGAATGATAAAGAATTATAAATCTATAATCTCAATTATAATCTGGATATCTTATCAATACTTGTGATTAATAAATACGTTTCAATTAATCGATTTAAGAAAGTTATACTATATAAATATTTTATTGTGATATAAATATTGCATTATGAAATAATACAGTTAAACTGTAACGTTTTAAAAATCTTCAATGGAACGTTTAAAAATCTAGATATTTATTAATGAAGATAAATTTAACTCGTTAAAACAAATGTATCGAATAACTCGTAATAATATGATCTATTGAGAGAAACACGTTTTGTGAAATGAGAATGATCGTGGAGATAAGAATCGTATTGGCAATGGAAAGACGGTGGAACGTCGATCCTTTTTAAAATGAGGTTAATCGAAAACATTTTGGAACTCCCTTGTTACTCGCAGCACGTAACTCGTGCCACGCACGATGGAAGGGATAGTAGAGCGTTGAAATATCGCGAACGAGCCGTGGTCGGTTTTCGCAACTTTTCAGATCATTTCTCTTCAGTACTCTCTTATTTTCATGTTGTCAAGAACCATGCCAAATTGCGAATCGATGTCACATTGACCTCTGAAATATTACATCGCCTAAGAGAGGAATACCCTTCGATAAAGCATAATGAGATCACGAGGAAGCGACAGCTGTTTCAATCTTCCTTTTTTTTTCTTTTCTTTTTTTCTTTTTTTTTTCTTTCTTTCTTTCTTTCCGATGGGGTGGCTTGTTACGAACGAACGAACGAACGAACGAACGAACGAACGAACGAAAGAACACCCCCGTCCACTCCTTCTCATCTGACTCACCCTTCTTCTCACCAACGTCATATCGGAGCGTAGTAATTAAACGTGCTACCTTTCGTCTTCTTGATTACATTTTTACAATCTGCAAATTACGATCGCAAGTATGATCGGAGAGACGTTCGTCATTAATTCTTATATATCTTCGTGTATTCTTTTTAATTTTTTTTAATATTTTTCTTTTTTAATATATATAATATATATATATATATATATATATATATATATATATATATCCTTTGATATCCTTTTTTTAATATATGTATCGTGATCTATTTTTTTCGTAATATGTATATATATATGTATGTAGGATGTGAGATAAAATGAACACTTTGATCTCAGTTTATTTCTTTTTCTTCAGTTTCATTCGCAAATAAAAACGATTAAATACAGCCACGTGCGTGAAATAATACGGAAACGTGGCCGAGCACGCGTACATTTTTACGAAAGGGAAAAGACAAAGTGACATTTTATTTCGCGACGTGACATGCTGGAATGAAATTACATGAAATTAGTACGGTTTAATTCACAGAACTTGGCACAAACGCTCGGCTTCGTTTATAGCTGCTTTGCAACTTCTGTAATTAAAATGTCGTATATTACGATACAAAAAACGATAGAGATGCATAAGTTTTCATAATGAGACAACTGATACTGAAACTTTATTATTCATCTAACTTGTTATGCGAGTTAGCGATATTCAATATTATACCTTCTTTTTCTATATAATTGTCAGCTTTAAGTAGATCAAATCGGAAGAGTAACAAATTAAAGCTCTCGACAGTCCATTGGTAATTATGACAAAATTTTTAATTAAAAAGGAAAAAAGAAAAAAAATTTTAATAATAAAAATTTTCTTTATCGTACGCGGAACAATTTATCGCGTATTCATTTTAAAAGATAAATAAAAGACATGATGGCGCGATCACGAGTACGTCCCACGTAGTGTAAGGAAAATTTATATTTGAGGTGCCACTCTGCGAATTCGTAGGGAAGCTCTTTATTCAAAGTTTCCCGCCGGGAAAATGTTTTTCATACGAACAGTGCTGTCATCTCTGCGTCGATTCTGTTAAAACAATTTTCCTACATACGATCTAACAGTAGATTTCCATGAGTGCTGCCATCTTTCGCAGCAATAGAGAAATCATTATAGAATATCCTTGCAGTAGGGTTTAAAAAATTGTTTGTCGATTACTAAAACACGGCCGACATTGCAGGGTCCTCTTTCACCTTCTTTGTAACATTGACCATTTCCTAGCCACAAAATCATGTTATCCGAACATTTGTCGGCTCGTCTTATATAATCCGCTTGGTCGGGAAAGTAGAAAAGATCTGAATTGATCATACGACTTTTACCGACGGTCGATCTTGGCACAAGACAAAACAGAAACAAAAATATCAACATTATCCTGATATCCATCATTTTCAAATGTCCTTCCTTCGACTTGGTAGTAGAAACTCCGACTTTTTCTCGTTCTAAAAAAAAAAAAAATAAAAAGAAAAAGAAAAAGAAAAAAAAGAGCAAAAAGAAGAAATTAAATACATACAAATATATTTTTTAAAGCACGTTCTTCGAAGATTTCAGATAAATTAAAAAATTTAAACGAAGTGAATTTTTAAGCGAATTCAATACTTTTTTTCGCAAATGTCAAAAGTCAATCAGAAGGAGAATTTTTTCTCCCGACGCTAGTTAATATCTTTCTTCCTATTTTTTTTTTTTTTCTCCTGTTTTTTCTTTTTATAACTATTTTTTATAATTGTATTTTATATTCAATAAAAGCGTACATATGTTATGATAATAATTTCCCGTCGTTTGGTTCATTGGAAAGATTTAAACACGTTTTAGACGAATGGAAATATGAACCAAACGATATATGAAAACCTTCTTAAGGATTCATTCGTGTATCTCCTCTGCTTTCGGTACATTTTCCAAGTTGTCAAATACATCGAATATTGAAAGGAAGCCGCACAATATCTAAGATTTTTGATATCCGAGCTTCAATACAACAGCTCTTGCAAATAGATACGGATTTGATCGATCGACTATACGCGTCCAATGCAAAAGCGCATACTATTATGGTTACATCATTCACGTTCCAAATAACCGGATTTACGAAAGTTAATACGTTCGTACATTTAAATTTCAACATGAAAATATAATATCTCATATTATTATTCGTTTCTAAACACACAATACTTGCGAGCAATTTAATTGATATGGTGTTGTTTAAAAAAAAGAAAAAAGAATAAATGAAGAAAAAAAAAAAAAAAGAAAAGAAACGACGAAAAGTTTATTCAAATAATTTTCTTCGTTAAATGCAACATACCGTGACAATGTGTCTTCCATCGATCATAAAATATACGATAAAAATCAATTCTCGTGCTAAGAAATATCAATTTAAACAAGAATATCATATACGATGAGAAATCTATTGTATGAATTTCATTATTAATTATAAACTTGGTATAAATAAAATCATATCGAGTTCTTGAAAATTTCAATGCAAACCATAAGAGAAAGAGAAAAGGAAAAAAGAAGAGAAGGAAAGAGAGAGAGAGAGAGAGAGAGAGAGAGAAGAGGGGAAAGGGTTGAAGGAAAAACAAGGTGTTTGTTTCAACGCTATCGCGTTACGTGAGATTATACGACGAAGGTAGGTCCAAAGGGAAAACGAGTAGAAGAGGAGGATCGAGCGATTCAGCTGCGGAAAGTTTCGATTTAATTTTCCGTCGGGGGACAAAATTGCTCAGCTACTGCATTTCGAGAAATGCAAAGAAAATAGAGAGAAAGAAAGGGAAAAAGAGGGAGAGAGAAAAAGAGAGAGAGAGAAAGAGAGAGAAAGAGAGAGAGAGAGAGAGAGAGAGAGAGAGAGAATAAGAGAGTTCGTGCGTTTCATTTCGGGGCTTCGGTGCGTTTCATATCGTATTTCGTAGTTCGACGATGAACGCGAGAAACCTTCTAAAGTTTTGTAAAAGACGGAAACTGCGTTTCCACTTGCAATCGTCTTCACGATAACGATCACATGGAATATAATTTTAATAAGAAAGAGAAAGAGATAGATAAATAGAGAGAGAGAGAGAGAGAGAGAGAGAGAGAGAGAGAGTAAGAAAGGGAGAGAGAAGAAAAGTAAATATATGTTTGCTTTGATAAAGTACATCCAACGAGAAATGAATATTGAGCCGAAGAATGGAAGATTTACTAAAGATGAAGTATCGTTCGTATTATTATTATTGTTAATGAAAACTCCAGACGATCGAGCTCGTTAATGAGTATCGCGCGTCGGGAAAATGGAAAACTATAAAAAGGGATGGGGGTTGCCGAGGGAAGGGGGCAGAAACAAGGAAGAAAGAATAAGAAAAAGGAAAGAAAAAGATAATGAAAAATATACTGCAACGAGAGATATAAAAGTTCGATCGATTCTATTCGAAGAACGAAAGAAAAAAAGTTTATAGTGAAGTATTAATGATAACGGGTAATTATGTGTAATGTACAAGAAAAAAAAAAAAAAAAAGAGAGAAAAAAAGAAAAAAAAAGAAAAAAAAAATAAAATAAAGAGAAAAAAGAAAGAAAGAAATATGATAACGATAATAACAAATAAAAGTAAAATCGAAGAGTTCGCGAAATAAATAACGAGGAATAGGCATTGTTATGTCAGCTGGTTAAAAATGATAGTATCGAAGAAATAGATAGGAAGGAAATGAAGAGAAAATGAGAGAAAGGAGGAGAGAGAATTGAAAGAAAAAAAGAAAAAAAAAGAAAAAAGAAAAAAAAAGAGAAAAGAGAAATAAAAAAAAAGACTCGTCGTACGATCTTTCGCGCAGCCCTCTTGAAACTGTCTGCGAATCAATTAGTGCACATGACGACATTAATAAAAAGAGATAACAAAAATTCAAAACGCATATATATATATATATGTATGTGTGTATGTATGTATGTATGTATGCATTTATGTGTATATAGAAACGTTCGTCATTCTATTTTTCACGTCGGATTATTATCATTGTGTGCGTGTATGTCTCAACGACGAGACAACGAAGCTAGGGTATTAATTACTGTCGAGCAACGTCCACTTGAAATGACTCGTAACAGACACGCGTACTAATATACATATATAATACTAACTTATCTATCTATGTTGCTTATAATTTCATTCGTTCCAATGATATCAAACATCAGATTCTATAGATTCTTATTACTATACCGGGGATCTTTGTATTTTTACATTATATATTTATCTCTAACGAATATAAATATCGAATAAAGATTACAACATAGATAATATCGTTTATCTCGGCAATACCACTTAACATTCCGGGAGACGCTATAGTATGAAAATTTTCCAGATGAGATTATGATCGTCGAAAAGTTAAATTTATTATTCGCGCCTTCGGGCATTTCGCGGGTATGCCCTTTTGCACGTAATTAAGCGCGTACGAAAAGGAGCCTCGAGAAGAAGAAGAAGAAGAAGAAGAAGAAGAAGAACATCTTGAAAATCGCGTCGAAAGTTTCCTCGAAAATACGTCACGCATTATCTCTTCGTGAGCAAGAAAGTAAACTCGCAGGTCGGTCGGTCGGTCGGTCGGTCGATCTCTCTCTCTCTCTCTCTCTCTCTCACTCTCTTTATCTCTCTCTTTCTCTTTCTCTTTCTCTCTCCTTCTCTCTTTACGGTATATCTTCTTCCCCTAGGTAAGAAACTCTCCGTAATTCCGGAAGAAAGTTTTCGACTTTCCCAAGCACACCGCGATACAGTGACCGAAGCTTTAAAGAGATAACAAGCATCGCACTCCGATTCTGTTATCTTACTTTCGAATTTATCGTTCACAAGTAACATTTAATCCTGGCTGGTGCTTTCTTGTCATGTCTATTTAAGAAAACCCATCCCCTATACTTTTCCCACCATTTACCTTTTACTTTACATCTTCATATACATAACTAACGAGAGAAATTTCAAAAGTGAAGGAACGACGTACTTGAAAAATTCAATAAATCAGAATGCTAAAACGACCTTTTTTAATTTATTTTATCGCTTTTTGTTTTCTATTTAATTGTCATTTCATTTAATACCATAATACAATGTAATCAACGTAATTTCAAAATCATGGAAAGAGAGAGAGAGAGAGAGAGAGAGAGAGAAAATTATTAATTATAAATCCACGACCAGTTTCACAATCATTTATTTAGACTTGTCGAAAATAGTATTATTAAAAATGAGATATATGGCACGACGTAATATTAAATAATAGAACAATTATAATGCTCAATAGTATATACGAAAAAACGAAAAGTGTGAAAATGTAGGAGGAAGTGAGAGGTGAAGGTTGGTTAATAGAGGGGAGAAATAAAAAAAAAAAAGTCGATGTTATAGAATAAGCGCGGAAAGAAATTTTGACTTTTGCACGCTCTATAACCTTCTCGTTAAATATTACATGCAATTACTATCTGTGAGTCTGATAAAACATTCATTAAATATTTTCACAGGAATAAAAACGATATTTAAACCGAATGATTGCCAGCGAGTTAATATTTACTTATATAAAAATGAAATAACAACGAACGATCACGTTCGCGTAATATAAACTTACGATTTTACGCTCTTTCTTTCCTTTCCTTTTTTCTTTTTTTCTCTCTCTCTCTCTCTCTCTCTCTCTCTCTTTTTTGTTCTCTTTTTCGTTCCTCTTTTCTCTCTTCTTTTTCTTTCTATATCTTATTTTCTTGTATTATTCATCGATGTCGTTCGAACGAGAGTAAACGACACACTTTTCTTTTTTTTTTTTTTCTTATTTTTTCTTTTTTTTTTTCCTTCCTCTCGACGTATTGCTGCTTATTTACTTCCTTTTGCTTCCTTTAGAATCGCCGTCACGACAAATCAGATTTTCAAGGTATCACGCGAGAGAAGTAAAATAATGTAAACGAGATAATCGAAACAGGTGCGCACGTTCGGAACGACGTTTGCGAGTCGACTGAAAACGTCGAGTAGATATCGAAAGTTTAATCTTCGAAGATTCTCTCTTTCTCTCTCTCTCTCTTTGTATCTCTCTCTCTCTCTCTCACACACACACACACACTCTGTTTCTCTCTTTCGTCTCTGCTATTCGTCTGTGTCTCGTTTCGCAAGAGCTTACCTGGCTTCTTAGGAAGAAGTGGGAGAGTTAGCAAGAGATAGAAAGAGAATGAGAGAGAGAGAGAGAGAGAGAGAGAGAGAGAGAGAACGTAGTTTCTCCTTTTCCTTCTTTCTTTCCTCCTATCTTGAAAGAATACTCTCATTGATCTTATTGTTAGTCTCTATCCGTGACATAGAGCTAATTGTAAGAAAAAGACAGATAAAGGGGTGGATTAATCTAAAACAAGAGATGATCGTCTCTCATAGAATTGGTCTTGATCGTGAGAAGACTACGGTTTCAGAAAGCTTACTTTTGGCATGGCCTTCGCTAGGTTCTCTTGGGAAATAAAAGAATACATGTTTTATGTTCTTAATGTAGCAGCTAAAGCTGCTTCTTCTTTCTTGACTTTGCCTCATGGAATAATTGAAACAACTTCTTATTGTTAGAGCTATTTAACGTAGATAGTTTGACGTATACGCATATTATTTACAATATGTATCTATGTATTATGCATGTATGTATGTACATACGTAAATACGCGTAATGGAATTTACGAAAGAATTTAAAGAGAATGTAAAATTATATATAAATTATCATCATTAAAACGTGAAAACTTTAGATACATGCCAATGAATTATTTCTAGTTATAGATAATATCTTATCTAAAGGTGATTTATTAGAAATATAAATTAGATAAACGTCTTTCGAGGAAAATTTATTATTATCATTTCGATATTATTATTATTCATAAACTATATTCGACCAAATTTATCGGCCATAATTATCTTGTCGTTTGTTATGGAAAAAAAAAGTTTATGCATTAAAGATGATATAAAAGAAAAAAAAAAAAAAAGAAAAAAAAATTTTATTTTGAATATCGGACGATTAAGCCTAGTTAGTTTGGGTGCTTTTAATGATCATATCGAATTAATTAACAATCGTATTGATACAATCTCTATTGCGTTTTCGTTCGATTTTTATCTGAACGTGAGATACTACGTAAGAATTAATCGAAGCATTGAGAAACAGGTTGAAGTGTCAGCAAGAAATTTCTTATAACCGGGATTTCCTCAGGCAATACGAACACATTTATCTGCCGACATATAATCGCTTGCTGAGAATCTAAGCTATTGAATCCCATCTGGATGCGTCAACCTAGTCAATGACTAGGTTGATTTCTCTGTCTCTCTCTTTCTCTCTTTTTCTATATATATATATATATATATATATATATATATATATATATATGTGTGTATGTATGCACACGCGCGTATATGAACGTATATGTATGTGACCAACCATATATTTATACTTCTATTAAAAACAGAATTCGCGATAAGCAAGGTTAATGTTCATAGAAATCTTCAAGTGTCACTGCTGTATTTTCTATTATTCATTTTAGATTACAATATAAAACATGAAAGAGACATTGATAGTAAATAATCTAGTACGTTTTAAGAAAAAAAAAAAAAAAAAAAAAAAATATATATATATATATGTACAATATGTACATACATACATATATGTGTGTGTGTGTGTGTGTGTGTGTATGTATCTTTTTATTGTAGGCTCGTACGAGTTTCAAGTTGGAATTTTTACGAAAGAAATATGCAAACTTTATGCACATAAAACCGTTTTATGTATGGTCATACTGTATAACTTTTGTTTTTTATCAGGAAAATAAATTAGAGCACTTACTCGTTCGTTATATTCACCAAAGTCGCAACTTTTTACTTTTTTTTTTTTTTTTAATTTTTGTCTTTCTCTTTCATTTACCCCTCTCTCTCTCTCTCTCTCTCTCTCTCTCTCTCTCTTTGCACACACTCTGCAATAACACTTGAACTATATTTTTTCTTTCGATTAACGTTTATTCCGGTGGACGTACGGGTATTTGCATTTTCAATAAACGTATTTCTCATATTGATCGATCAATAATCGTTTGGAAAATACTTTCCACTGAAATATCCGCTTAACGCTAATATATGTGATTGAAGAAATCGAAAAGAAATTAAAATAAATATAAATATAAATATATATATATATATATATATATATATATATATATATAGATTAAAGATCTGTACGAAATACAACAATAATGCAAATGTTGTACTGCATAATAAATGCAGAAACAGATATCGCTATTTGAATCACCGAATGGGCATACTACAATGACAATATATTTCGATGAATAGCTCTTTATTATGGTCACGTACGTTATTATCTTCATTATAATTTATACGAGATAGTAGATTACATTTGTGTGTCGATTTTTTTTCTTTTCATAATAAATGAAAAAAAAAAAAAAAAAAAAAAAAAAAAAAAAGAAAATAGAAAAAGAAATCGCAAAGAGAGCTGGCATAAAATCGGTTATAAATATTTTATAACGTTTTTTCTTCGCTTCGTAATCAGTACGGTCAACGAAGATCGAACTTAATGACAGGAACGAAGGAGGATGGGACGTAAGAGAAAGCTGTAATTTTAAACGTAATTAGACGAGCCAAGAGGGAATTTTTGTTCTTCCTCTGAGTTTTCCGGTTCTGTATGAAATCGTTGAAATCGGTTCGTTAGTAAAAACTGCAGAATTGACGACGAGGAAATAATAGTTTTATTTCTTGGCCCGTAAAAAATTTAAAGAACGACCAAGAAAATTCTATCCGACGATGTCGAGTTCTCGCCCCAAAAGGAGGAAAAAAAGGATTTTTAACTTCACGAAAAATTATTCGCAAGGTAGAAGATCTTACAAGCCAAAACTAACGGCAAACGTCTAACAACTTTTATATCAAGGATCCCCATGCCACGGAGCAAAATTGTTTCTAATAGAAGCAATATCCGTACAGTATACTACGAAAGTGAAATAAAGAACATACTTGAAGAATACATGGATGCTATAGGGTACAATAACGGAGCATCCTTCACTTCGCTTCCTCTCTTGGGAAATAGAATCATTTATTTCTTAGATCCATTTCTCTCTCTCTCTCTCTCTCTCTCTCTCTCTCTATCTCTCTCTCTCTCTCTCTCTCTCTCTTTGTCTTTCTCTTCTTCTCACGACTTCCCCGTTTTTAATCCGATAATTCCTACGGCAGTTGGAAACGTAATAAAAACGAATACTACATAGAATCCGATATTTCGAAATTATAATCATAATTTATACTAACAAGAAACAAATCCTAAACGTAATAGATACAAACAGAATTATCATAAGATATATTTACGATTATCTGTATATAATTATACGCTTCGTATTATGTTCGATAATAGTTATATAATGTGACGTATAAATGCGAATGGAATAACAAGAAATACGTATTTATTTAATGAAAATGATACAATTATTAATTATTTTCGGTAATTATTTTCTTTATTATCTGAGAATCGACGAATCTGAAATATATAAATGAAAATCCAATGATAGGAGTGACGTTAAATAAGAATCATTTTGTCTCGTGTAGTTTAATGCGATTTAGAAACACACTAATGGAGAGATCATCAAGGCCGACATTCACTAATGGAAGTCGTCGTCCGGGTCGGTTAGAGTTCTTGAGTGTTTCAACGACTCCGACCACCGACTATTCTCTCCCCCAGGCCGCCGTCACTTTTTTTTTCGCTTGCATATCGACCAAGTCCAAATTTTTTATTATGTTTCTTTTTTCTTCTCGTTTCTTTTTCGTTTTCTTTTTTCTTTTTTTTCTTCTTCTCTTTTTTTTTTTTTTTTGTTTCATTTTCTTTTTCTTTACTTTTTCTCTTCATCGGTTCTATGGACACGATCCATCTTAATAATCCAACAGCTTAAAGGCGTACGATTAATCGTCCTTTGAAGGCATGAATAATGTATTTTAAAAGAAAGAGATCATTGTTCCGAAAATATTCTACGAGCAGGCGAGATAACTTCATTTAAACCATCCAACACTATTTAATCGAACTACTCTCGTCCGGCCTTCCGGTAATTTTCTTCGATCACACTCCATTTCGTTTTAACGCTCGACGATAATTCAAAAATTGTCTCCGATGGCAATAATAACCAAACGAATAGATGAACTCTTCGAAATCTTCGTGTAACTGAAGGACATTTATAAAATGGATGATTCCAATTAGAAGGAGAATAAAAAAAAAAAAAAGAAAAAAAGAAAAAAAAAGGAAAGATAGTCAAAAGAAACTCGATTAAATCAATCATTTTTCTTTGCATATTTTTGAGAAAAGAATCATCTTGCGTCACGTTAGAATCGTTCTCGATTAATTTTTACGATAATATTAAATTTCGATTAAATATACAATATTTCTTCATATAAATCGAACTTGAAACACATTGTACATATAATAGATATATATATATATATATATATATATATATATATATATAAATATTATAGGCATAACTGTACTTACGTAGATATTATATACTCTAGAGACATTGCCTGAGTATCATCGATTATTACTTACCGTCTTGCCTTAAATTACCCACAGAAGTAGCACACACCTTTGGAAACTTCGAAAGACAATCTCGATAATTTCGCTGAGTTATCGTTACCTTTCCTCTCACTTCGTTCCCAAATCCTTCTATTCGTTTCCAGCCATTTCCAATGAGCACACACACACACACACACATACAAACACATACATATATATATATACGTACATATAAGCATTTAGTATACTTTCGTATCTCCACGGTTTGTCGATTACGTGAAAGTTACCTAAAGCTGGTTGACTTCCGTTTAAATTCTAACGCGAGCTTTACTCCGTATTTAAGTTAGATTCCAAAATTATCGGGGAAATCAGGATGGCTGATTAATTGAGTATTCGTAAATGTCGAATCGTTATCTTGCGCGAATGCGCACACGAGTTGTTTGAAAGAGATAGATAGATAGATAGATAGATAGATAGATAGATAGATAGATAGATAGATAGATAGATAGATAGATAGATAGATAGATACATAGATATATATATATACATATATATGGAGAGAGAGAGAGAGAGAGAGAGAGAGAGAGAGAGAAGGAGAAAGGAGAAAGGAATTAGCTCAATTGAATCTAACGAAGTATCGTTAATTATATAGCAGCTTGTTTCGGTAAAGTTGTCTTACAACAAACGATAGCTTCGTATTCTCAAGCGTCTCATCTTTACCGTACCATAGTCAAATACAAAGATATTGTTTATCGGGGAGAAAGCCACAGAGAAACAGTAGTAGATCGAAATGTCCTATGACAATTAAACTGTATAGAAATAACACTACCACCGTCATAACTAGACAAGTGCAAACTTAGACGAATAAGATGTACCTTCTCCTAATGACGTGCTTTACTAAGTCTTCATTTGGTTAAGCGAAAACACTCGCAAGGACAAAGCGATGAGCCAAAGTAAGGATTGTCTCTGTGTTAGCTGGCTGGTTGGCTGACTAGTTGTATGTGGCGAGGAGTGGTGCAGCAACGGGAAAATTAGGACAGCCGATATATAGATAGGAAAGGCTCGTTTCGTCGAGAGGGTGGATGGTGTCGAGAGGAGGTTGCTGCGTCCCGGGAGCGCGGATGCTAGGGACTCCCGAGTGAGCTGTTTGCAGTTCCTTCCACGAGCCTTCGGTTTGCATTAGTTTGCATACGTGAGTGAAAGTTTAAAGTTAAGCAATTTAAACAGCGAAGCGTTGTCCCTTTTCCAGAAAAGCTCGGTCGCACATTTACGCGTATACGTAGGCTTCTCGTATACTATCCGTATATCTATGTATTCTACCAATACCACTAAGGTATATATATATATGTGTCTTTTACATATATATTCATCATACGTTCCCCTTTAGGTTCGTCCATAGTGAAGCTAGTAATATTGTGGTGCGCGTAGACACAAGCGTATCGTCTTCCCCATCGGCGAATATTCAACGAAGGAGAGTTTGACTCTCCTCTTTCCCCCTATTCCTCTATACCAATTTTTTTTCTTCCT